>NC_064408.1:104742500-104912500 GCF_023375975.1 Astyanax mexicanus
CTTGAAAAAAAAAAAGCTCCTGTTGCCTAGCAGACTTCCAACGTGAATCTTTATGCCTCCTGTTATGGAAGGCAGTCTGAAGCAGTAGCTTCAATGATATTCAGTTAGCTGCTTCAACTGGTGTTGTGGTGCACTCTGAAGCGCTTGTGGAAAACCATTTTTAAATGCTTCTTTCTCTGTGGATCTGCGTTGCAGGTCGTTCGAGCTCGAAGACACACTGAAGCTGCCGCCATTCCAGACCTGCCTCCATTAAAGGTAACCGGAGGAGAAACTAATGAGTCATCACACACAGATTACTATACTTATGTGGGTTAATCACGGGTCTAAGTGGGGGGTGTATCTCAGTCTGTCTAATTGTAAGGCTGAACTCATGACCCTCACTAACACTAACCGTAATTATAACTCAACCACAGCCATAGGTGTAACCTTTAACCATAAGCTAATCACAAAACCCACATACCACACAACATAGTGTAAAAATGTACTGTACAGATCGTATTAGTATTCATATTGTGGTTTCAACAGGGCCAGAACAGCAGAAACAAACACAACAAAGCAGTGGTTCATTTTTAGCATTCATTTCGGCTCGTTTCATCCTTTTTCAATAAAAAAAAGAGTAGAGTGAATTTGATTTTGGTTGGATGAGAGATATAAACATATATCATTCCGTCTCTCTATTGGTTTATATGTGGTCCATCACACCTGCATGTCACGTCACACTCCAGCAAGAAAATAGCAAATGTATGTAGTCTAGTATAAAGATGACCTGTGGCAGAGTGCCTAAGCTTTTTTCTTTAATGGCATTTTTTCCTTACATTACTTTTACTTTTAGATATAATTTTATTTTACTTTTTTTTCCCCATTTTCTCCCCAATTTACACGGCCAATTACCCAACCCACTCATTAGGACTCCTCCTATCACTAGTGATGCCCCAACACCAGGAGGATGAAATCTAGCACATGCTTTCTATGATACATTTGCAGTCATTCATCGCCTCTTTTTGAACTGCTGCTGATGCAGCATTGCTGAGTAGCATCACAGCGCTCTTAGAGGAAAGCGCAGAGACTCGGTTCTGATACATCAGCTCACAGACGCCCAGTGCTGATCAACATCACCTTTTGGAGTGATGAGGGTAGAGTGCCAATGACCCACCCAGAGAAATTGTGCTCTCTCAGGGCTTTGATAGCTGATGGCAAGCTACATAAAAAGGATTCGAACCAGCGCTTTTAGCCCGCTGAACCACTCAGAGCCCTAGGATTTACTTTTATACTTTTACTTGAGTAAAAAGCTTGAGTTGTTACTTTAAATTGTAGTATCTATACTTCTACCTGAGTAACAAAAGAGGGTGAACAACATTCAACCAGTTCAACCATCACAACTGAACAAAATTAATTCACATTTCCTTCACAGAACAGTGTGCCTTCAAACCCTATTGCTTTGTTGGATCTCCTATGTTTCCTATCCCATGTTTAAGATGTGCAAACAGAGGAATTTCTGTATTGCATCAGCTTTATTTAATTGTAGAGTTGCCAAAGTCCAACAAAAATATTCAGCCCAAACTCGCCCTTCAGAAAAGCTTTGACTAGCTTTAACTAGCTTTAACTGAAACAAATGGTGAAACAACTGAGTGTATGACTTAGTATTCTGTTTTTAGGGATTTATTATCAGTATTGCTATTTATCTTGAATTATCGTGAATAATAATATTGTAACAATAGTGTTTTATTAGTTCTTTTATAACAGTTTTATAGTCCATTAAAGAACATTTAATACTAACATAATTAGTAAAAAAAAAGGACTTTTACTTACTCTTTTCTGTTATTGCCCCTCTTGAACTCTCTTCTCTTGTTTTCATGCTTCAAAGAAAGACTGATTTTAGTCTAGACGTCTACACATTTACCCGCTGTGTTGACGTAACATCCAAGGCAACACCCACTTTTTTAGTTCTTTGGTGGCCATGATCATTTTTAAAAGTAGCCCAAAAAACGCACACCGCCACACCTGAATTTTTACCCGCGACCAGATTTTCAAACAAGTCCAATTTAGCGGAAAAAACGCGAACCTGGAAACCCCGCTTAACTGTGTCTTAAGATGTGAGAATGAATAAACAAATGGTATCCCTTGTTCTGGAATTAAATCATCCGCCTCCAATAAAAAAAAAAGAAAAAAAAAAAACATCACTTATATCCTGTTATTACATGGTATTCACATGACCACGCTTCTCTGCAATTCAAACACATCAACTATTACTCAATTAACTTTATTATCAGTTCACACTACCCTCTCATTAACTGTAATCACCCTATAAAAACGCAGGCTGTGGATGGAGACCTGCGTCAGGTGCTGCTATTAAAAGTCCTGAGTGTAGATGTCTCCTGGACTCCTCTGAGAGCATTTAGAGGAATAATATGTCCGGACTATAATTGATTTTGGGTTCTGGGCTGGAGGCTGTGAGGATGAGGAAATGAGGAGGAATCAATTAGAGTTTTGAGATCCACTCATGGTGATTCTGATGGTGCTTCTGGGAAATGTAGTTTACTCTCCACTGCCCCAGGTGGTTTCAACTCACTGCTGATGCCAAACTGGGCATAGTTGATCAGCAAAATAACAAAACTTGCTTGCTTCATGTTATTCTCACAAACATGACCCCACTGAGAAATAAAAATGAAATGTAAATCTGAGAAATTTAAGTAAACTAAAGTATGAAAAAAATACAGTTAGTTTAAATGAGAAATTGTTGCTTAGTTTCCTAATTACTAAGATAGGATATCCAAAGTATTTTTTAATGGTGTTGCCAAGTGGTTGTGGTGGTATAGGTTAACACAGCAGCCACTTGGTGACACCATAAAAAAAATGCATTACACAAGAACAATGAACAAACTCTTCTACCATATTTCTACTGTACCACATTTCTATTTTTCCTATTAAAAGGGGAAACTGCGTACAACACAAGCTTTTATAAAGCACAAACAATTATTAATATATATATACATATGTAATAAAAGACACTGACAGCCACTGGGGGTGTTTATTTATACTTGAGATGCAAAAAAAAAATATCCAAAAGCAGTGTGTAAGACTGGTAGAGAAGAACATGCCAATATGCATGAAAACTGTAATTAAAAACCAGGGTTATTCCACCAAATATTGATTTCTGGACTCTTAAATATTTACATCTTTTTTGTTATCACAGCCATTTCTCATTTTCTGCAATTAAAAGCTTTTTGGGAGAAATGTTGTCCACAGTTTATAGAATAAAACAACAGGGTTTATTTTACTCAAACATATACCTATAAATAGCAAAATTCGGAAAAAAACGGATTCAGAATCTAAAGTGGTCTCTTAATATTAATATAATAAAGTGGTCTCTCGATATTAATATAATTTTTATATTATATAAGACCAATTGTTACTTTTGGCAGTGTGGACAGTGTGCCAAGTCCTGCTGGAAAATGAAATCCACATCTCCATAAAAGTTGTTGGACCTGATATAACACAGTGGATCAACACCAGCAGATGACATGTCTCTCCAAACCATCATTGATTGTAGAAACTTCACACTAGACCTCGAGCAGCTTGAACTGTGTGTCTCTCCACTTTTCCTCCAGACTCCCTTAATTTCCAAATGAAATGCAGAATTTACTGATGGTCAGTAATGGTTTGGAGAGAGACATGTCATCTGCTGGCATTTATAGGCCTCCAAAGAATGTATATATTGCTTATCTGTATTACGATCATTATGCTTATTTTTATTGATCTGTCTTGCTGCAGTTTTGTAAGAATATTGTGGGAAATCAGCCACATAAATCTAACCAGTAAATGTTGTGTTTCTGTTCCAGACAGTGAAGCAGAGGCCCAGGAGAAGTGCAGCCAAAAAGAAGAAGAACACAAAAGCTGCAGTCTGCTCCTGAGACGGGACGCCCATCCACAGACGTCAAAACAAACCAAAGGCTAATACATGAAAATTAAATCAGTTCATCTGGGAAACAAACACATACTGACTCCATTCACACTTACAGCTGCCGTCCTGGAGGCCTTTATTGTTCGGTAATTGCAGCACAGCTGGAAGCTGTAATTGAGGGTCAGTGTCTGCTAATGGTCACTGTCGCTCATTTGGCACTTCAGAATTCAAAGGCCTTTGTTTTACAGCAATAAAAGGAGTGTTTATGTAAGATTTCAATAGATGATAAATAATGGAGCACATCTGAATTTACAAAAAAAAAAAACATTTAAACGATATTTAGTAATGGCAGGACACTGGAACAGGCCAAGTATGCTTTTCTTTATAATATTCTTATATAGTGCAAATGTTATATAATGCAGAAGTGCAAAAATATGCATGTATACAGCATTTTTCTTTACAGAAATTCATGCAAAACAGGTGCTATCAAAAATTCTATTACTTTCAGGCTGTATTCATACATACAAAACTCCAGAAATGCATTTATAGCCATTTATGTATAACCAAAAGTTCACACTTTCATATTATTTTATTCTTTTGTATGAAGCTAATATAAAAAGATGGATTGTTTTTGTTCCTAATGTAACAAATGATATGCGTGTGATATATGTGCAGTGCTTTATCAGATATATTTACAGTACGACGTAAAATGTAAAGTCTTTATAAATATGTATTGGATCATGTAAGTCCATGTACTGATGATACAGTCTATTATATCATGTTTTAAATGTGGACACATCAATGAAGATGTCTTGTATTAAGGTTGTCATTTAATCATGTTCAGTTCAGTTCTATTGGCATTTTTGTAATAAAAAATAAAGCTAATATTTAAAGTAAAAACAAGTTACACAAGTTAAGTGAATCTGACTCTATTTATATTTCATATTAATGAATTATGAAATGTTACATGCAGGGGACTCGGGCTTGGGAAGGCCCACACGTATGTACAAGTTGTGAGGTGTTATCTTGTGAGTGTGGGTAAACACTGTCCGTTGAGCTCACAGCAAAGTGACATTAATTATAATAGTTGGAGTGATTGTGGGTGTCAAATGGATGGGACAGGACATTTCTGAAATTGCGTGGGCATTTCTCTGTACCAGGAATATGCATTAGAAGACATTACCACCCACAGTGAACAGCACAGTGGTCAGAAGCATCAAGGCCTAACACAGGGGTGTCCAAGCTACAGCCCGTGGGCCATTTGCGGCCCGTTTCCTTTTTTGGAGCGGCCCGCGAGGTATTTTAGAAATAGAATGAAAGTTGGCCCGCTGTTAAGCAGGTTTTTATAATGTGAGATTCAAAGTTTCAACGCTATGTGTGAAAAACGGGCCAAAGAATCTAAAAGCGGAGAGGGTGCGCAGTTTTAGCAGAAAAAAACAGGCCAAAGAGTCTAAAAGCGGAGAGGGTGCGCAGTTTTAGCAGAAAAAAACAGGCCAAAGAGTCTAAAAGCGGAGAGGGTGCGCAGTTTTAGCAGAAAAAAACAGGCCAAAGAGTCTAAAAGCGGAGAGGTGCGCAGTTTTAGCAGAAAAAAAAACAGGCCAAAGAGTCTAAAAGCGGAGAGGGTGCGCAGTTTTCGCTCAGAAAACGGGCCAAAGAGTTTAAAAGCGGAGAGGCTGCGCAGTTTTAGCGCAGAAAAACAGCCAAAGAGTCTAAAAGCGGAGAGGCTGTGAAGTTTTAGTGCAGAAAACGGGCCAAAGAGTCTAAAAGCAGAGAGGCTGCGCAGTTTTAGGGCAGAAAAACGGCCAAAGAGTCTAAAAGCGGAGAGGCTGTGAAGTTTTAGTGCAGAAAACGGGCCAAAGAGTCTAAAAGCAGAGAGGCTGCGCAGTTGTAGCACAGAAAAACGGGCAAACGGGTCTAAAAGCAGAGAGAGTGCGCAGTTTTAGTGCAAAAAAACAGGCCAAAGAGTCTAAAAGTGGAGAGGGTGCGCAGTTTTCGCTCAGAAAACGGGCCAAAGAGTTTAAAAGCGGAGAGGCTGCGCAGTTTTAGCGCAGAAAAACAGACCAAAGAGTCTAAAAGTGGCAAGAATGTTCAGTTGTAGCGCAGAAAAACGGGCCAAAGAGTCTAAAAGCGGAAAGGGTGAATTTGTAGCGCAGAAAAACAGGCCAAAGAGTCTAAAAGTTACCATAATTAAGGAGTTTAATATTAAGAGACCTCATGAAATGAAACATCAATTTGAAAAATCTTAGTTTACACAACACTGTCAAAGATAGATAAAGATAGTAAGTCAAGTAAAATTATGTGTAAATGAAAGTAAAATGTATTATTTAAAGTGGTATATTTCATTATTTGTTTTATTACGGCGTGTGGCCCGTGACTTCAAACATATTTTTCCTTCTGACCCCCAGCAAAAAAAGTTTGGACACCCCTGGCCCAACATGAAATGTCATCAGGAAAACTGCCTTACCATTAAATGGCATAAGGAGACACGGCATCAGGGACTAGTTGCCTCACACAATATGGCATCAGGGGACAAGACACCAGTAGGAACGGACTCACTAATGGCATCAGGGGAAGTTGTGGTTTGGTGCAAAGTCTTTTTGGTGTTTCTCCCAATGATGTTTATCATGCAGCAGATGCCTACTGTTTCAAACGGCTGTTGCAAATGCCCTTTCCTAGTAATTTCTACTAATGGCTACTTCTCCTCATGGTGTTTGGTGCGGAGGTGTCTGTCTTCTAACAGAGTTTGGTTTAAGGGCCATTTTCCTAATGGCAACAGTTAAGAGGCTATTTCTCTGATCGCTATTTAAAAAAATAGACATTTCTTATGCTGCCATTTGGTAGGAGGTTATTTCTATCACTGCCTTTTGGTCATTTTTCATGATGCTATTTGGAAATCATACAGATTTGGGAAAAATTAAGATACCACTTCAGTTTCTCTGATTTTGCTATTTATAGGTATATGTTTAAGTAAAATAAATATTGTTGTTTTATTTTTTATAAGATACGGACAACATTTCTCCCAAATTCCAAATAAAATGAAAGTAAAAAAAATATATGCCAAGCTTTCAGACCTCAAATAATGCAAATAAAACAAGTTCATATTCATAAAGTTTTAAGAGTTCAGAAATCAATATTTGGTGGAATAACCCTGGTTTTTAATCACAGTTTTCATGCATCATCTTGGCATGTTCTCCTCCACCAGTCTTACACACTGCTTTTGGATAACTTTATGCCACTGCTGGTGCAAACATTTTAGCAGTTCAGCTTGGTCTGATGGCTTGTGATCATCCATCTTCCTCCTGATTATATTCCAGAGGTTTTTAATTCGGGAAAATAAAAGAAACTCATCATCATTTTAAGTGATCTCTTTTTTTTCCAGAGCTGTATGTTTCTCCTAATGATGTTTGGTGCAAGGGCATGTCTCCTGATACAATAGGGTAAGAGGCTTCTTCTCCTAATGATGTTTGGTGCAAGGGCATGTCTCCTGATACAATAGGGTAAGAGGCTTCTTCTCCTAATGATGTTTGGTGCAAGGTCATTTCTCCTGATGCTGTTTGGCAAGGAGTTCTGTCTCCTAATAGAATTTGGATGCCAACGGTTTAAAGGCTATTTCTTTTATTGCTATCTGGAAAAAGGACATTTCTCATGCTACCATTTGGTGAGAGGATAATTCTCTCATTGCTTTTGGTGCAAGGGCACTTTTCCTCCTGCGTTTGGTACAAGGGCATTTCTTCTTATGCTATTTGGCAACCATATGTTTCACCCAATGGCGCTTGGTGCATGAGCATTTTTTCTGATTCCATCTGGTGCGAGGTTATTTCTTCTAATGGCATTTGGTGCGAGGTCATTTCTCCTGATGCCACTTGGCTGCAGCTTGATTCTTTAACCGCAGTTCGGTGCGAAGTACATTCATGCCCTTTGGTGCAAGGGCAGTTTACCTGATGCCATTTTGGTAAGGGTGACCAAATGTCCGTATTTCCCGGGACATGTCCGTATTTCACGTCCTGTCCCGGGTTTTTTTTTTCAGAAAGTGAGGAAATGTCCTGGTTTTTAAATTACCTTCATTGGACCAGAGAGCAGTAGACAGCGTGGCTGTCAGCGTGGAGCCCCCCCCCCTCCCCCTTCCGGTGCAGTCTCACAGTAAGAGCACACACACAACACCCCCCCCCAGGTGTCCTGGTTTACCCAAATGAAAATATGGTCACCCTAATTTTGGTTGAGGGGATGTTTCCTCTTTTGCTGAGTGATAGGAGGTAATTCCTCATGCTAAAAAAGATACCAACACTACAGTCTCATTCCTCTGTTATAAATAAATAAATAAATAAAATTCCACAGAAACATTAACCTACTGCCTTCCAGTAGGGAAGGACATGGAGGAAGAGGACGTGGAACACGTCGAGCACTACCAGAACATGTGCCAGTGATGAGCTCAGAAATGACAAATTAGAGAAGAACCACTCTGACCTTAAGTGGTTCTGCAGCTTCTGCAGCTACACACGGCCTCATTCATCTCTCAACCACCGAGACCGTGGTGTGTATGAGAGTGTATGAGTACGACATCTGCCCACACTGTCCTTCTAATCCAGACAGTTAAGGGCTCGAGCCTGGTCTCACTTTAACTAAATATATAAACATGCACCACTCGCTCTCTCTCTCTCTCTCTCTCTCTCTCTCTCTCTCACACACACGCGCACACACACACCAACCTCCACCCCCATACACACATGCAGGAGTGCTCTGACTGCATCCATTCATCATATGATTTAATGAAGGTTAAACTGGAGCTGAAGTACAGCAGCTGAGAGGAAACACGCTCCGGTTCCAGGAGCAGGAGAGAAACATAAGCATGTCTACTGACAGACAGGATTTAATGAACAGTATCAGTGCCTCTTCTGGATGTGTTGTGAGTGTGTGTAATGAAGACAGGTTCTCAAATGCAAGTAAATTATCTTTATTTAAATAAAAAAGTAGTGTTTAAATGATTTGACAGGTAGTAAAAATTAGACATCTTGGTATTTTATAAAAATGTACCCATCATTCCATCACCCAGCATTTTTAAAGATATTATTACACATTTTTTGTATAATTGAAAAATATGTCAAACTGATGATTAATGAGTCATGATAAATGTTTTTGATAGTTTAGCTATTAAAACTTAAAATAAAAAAAAAGATTCTACAAATGGTTCTTTGAACAATGGCATAGAAGAACCACTTTTGGTTCCTTAAGCAGGAGATGTGTGTTTAAAACCTTTGAAAAGCTTTAAAGAACTTGATATATAAAATTGTGCTTGACAGTATCTATCAAAATATCAATTTATATCATGATAGAAAATGTGTTTTAATAACAACAACAGCAGTTCAAGTATTCCAATATACATTATTCAGAGCATTGATCAATGAATAACGTTGCTTACAGGATACTCCTATCATTTCACTGCATTCAAGCTGAGCAGAAAGGGCTGAACAAAACCAAGGGCTCTATCTTACACCTTGTTTCAATGCTTATTGCTATCTAACACCCCGCCAACAGTCTATTTACATACCTTGTACCTGCGTCACTTAAATAGCAACAATGCTTGTGAATATACAGTATCTACAATGATGAGTGTGATGGTCTTGAAATTTCTGGCGTATTGCTATCTTAGCAACGGAAAACACAGGTGAGCCACTGTCTGAAAGCAACAACACAGTCAGACATTTATTGCACATTACACCCAAAACACACTCATAATTATTTAGGAGAATTAGTGCATGTCTTTTAAGTGTTTCGAGCTTCGCAAGGTGTACTTTTCCAGTTGTTACGATAGCAAAGACACACTGACACACCCTAAATCAAGCTACACGGTTGATGGTTTGTCTACAAATCACTAAAATAGGGCCCCTAGTCTTCTGTAGCCTGGCAAAATATGTGAGTGATGATATATATACACTTATAGTGTTCATATTGATATCAGACTTATATCTTATATCCAAGGCCCTTCACCAATTTAAAGGCTCTTTACAACCACATCTGTCTTCGGAATGGCTCCTTATGGAATGAAAAATAGTTTTTCTGTGGTATCACTCAAAGAACTTCATGTAGCACATTTATTTTATTAAAACTGTAGATTCAGCTTGGTGATCTTCATATCGGCCGAGTCGATACTTCAGGCTTTTTCATTAGAGGCTGATCTAGGGCTTGAAATGTTTCCTGATTAAAAAGATTGCTGCATTGACTCGAACATTCATTTTAGTTTTAGTGACCATGTGTCAAAATGTCACGCTGTAATATTGCGAGCACTCCGAGCTCATAAAGAAATCAATAGAAAGTCAGAAAGTCAGAGTTTCAGTACGTGATAGATGAGGCACAAAGCACAGAAATATTGCAGAATCAGTCATTGTTTCAGAGCTGATTAAACTCAGTGTGGATTGACAGTTAGACAGTGATAGAAAGGGTTGATTATATAGGTGTGTTACCTGGTCAATTACCAATTACACACTAATAAGTAATTGCAGAGTCATTGCAGAGAGGTTGCTAGGTGGTCTCCAGCATCCATGATGAAACAGTGTGAACCTGATGCTCAGAGTTTAGCACTCATTCGTCTGAGCTGATCTCTGAGCTCCATTTGAGCGATGGAGGAGAGATGAACCTCATCAGGACCATCAGCCAGACGCAGTGTCCGTGCGTACGCATACCTGAACACAATCAGACGTCTTTAAGCTTCACAGCACAATAAACACATCTTAACATATACATTATATATGTAGTCATATTAGACAGTGTGTGTGCACTCAAGTTATACAACAAATAATCAATAAACAAACAAATAAACACATAAATTAATATTTTGATGTTGCCAATTAAACAGAAAGCAAGACAAAGTTTTTACCTTTTATTATATTTCACTGCAGTCACACATAAACCTTGTATATCCATCTTTGCGTTGCGTTTGAGTTTTATTTTGTGATTGAATCTGGCAATTGATTTTATTTTATCTCAAAATTTAATTATAGACCAATAGATATGACCAATAAAATGACTTAAACTAAAATAGCTTTTACACCGTTTTTACCTCTGTAAAACTGCCAAATTTTGAGGTTTGAGTTTTGCATTGACTAGTGTATATTTGATAGTATATATTGTTTTTAAGTGCCCCTGCTCATATTAAAGGCTACGTTCACTTTCCCAGGCTGAAGTGACTCAAATCTGATTTTTTTTTGCTATATTTGGCTCAGATCGGATTTTTTCATGGCTGTGTGAACATACCAAACCTGTTTTTTTTTTTATTATTATCAGATTTTAGTTACTTTCATATGTGGTTCTAAATCAGATACGTAGGACATGCGATATTTATGCTTCCAAGCTCAGTCTTTTTTTTGTTTGTTTTTACTCATGCGCTACGTCCTTTCCTCTTATACTCCACACATCTCTCGGTGCAGCTGTGCAGCTGTAGCTGCAAAAACAGCAAAAGCAAACCACCTGATCTTTTCTCTCCTCCTCGACCTGATCATGTACTTCAGACCAGCTGTTTACTCTCCACTCCAGCAAAAGATGCTCCACATATGAGCTGATAACGCATCCATTTCACCTTTATAAAGCTACGAGTCGTCTCTCTTTTTGTTGTTTGTGAAGAAGGCGATGTTTATACATGTATCAATGTGCGCATGTGAGGCGTTTCAGGGACAGATTCATTCACATTACACACAGATACAGTTTACTTACATTTGTGAATGTGAACCATCAAGACCGCCAAATCTGATCTGAGCAAAAAATTGTATTTGAGCAATGTGACTTGTAATGTGAACGTAGCCTAAGTGCAAATAAGCTAACAAAGCGCCATGCAACAAACTTGTACACAACACTTTTCTGCTCATTTTAAAGCACATTTTGTTTAGTTAATAAGTTTAACAAATTAGAAAACATAAAAAACAGTATGGAGAATGTGTCTTAGCTTTTGCACAAGCAAATGTTTTATGTTTAATTTTTCAGTATAATAAATTTAACAAATACACTACATTAAACATACATTAAAGTGTGCAGAAATGTGTAGATTAAGGCTGTAATTCAAGAAAAATGTGATTTGACCAAGCGTCCCAAAACGTATGCATATAACATTCCAACATTGATGCTTCATGCAAACTAAACAACATTAAAGGGCTGCAAATGTTTACTTACATGTGAGCGAGTGGAAAGTCATCAGACACGCCTGCACCCCCGTGCACCTGAATGGCACAGTCCACCACCTTACTCGCCATCCTTCCAGCTACCACCTTTATCATGCCTATCTAGATAAAGTAATTGAGAGAGAGAGTGGTGAGAGAGAGAGTGGTCCATTCATCAGTTAAAAAATAAAAAACAGGAGGCATCCTAAAACAACCGAGGCAGTAACTAAAACTATAAGTCACTACACTCCTATTTTGTATTGTTGATAACTGTTATAATTATGTTATTCTATAGCAGAGGTCACTAATAGGCGGACCGTGGTCCGGGTCCGGACCCAGACGTTGTCCGATCCAGACCCAAACCGATAAACTACAGAGAAGAATTTAATTCTGACAGTGTTCATTTAAAGCAGCGGAACGTTTCTTGTCTTTATGGTTTACACGCTTTGCAGCGCAGTAAACTTACAGACCAATCACGTGTGCTGTAAAATCACCAAGCGCTCTCCTCTGCCAATCAGATCTGTGCAGATGCAAACGCGCGGAGCCGCACTGGCGAAGCAGGCGGCGAGAAGTGGGAGAATAAAGCGAGAAAAGATGAGAATACAGTTGGTGCGCACCAGAAAAAGAAATTAAAATACTACCTTTATAAAACATACTAACAGTAATGTAAACGAGCGGGGTTACTTGAAGGAATTAAAGAGAAACAACCCAGAAAAGAGTGCAAAATATTTCACTTTACTCCACCTGAACTCTTCAGCAAGAAAAAAAAAAACCTCACTCGCAGGCGCACTCTCTCTCTCTCTCCTCCCAAAACAACCCTACCTCAACACTAAGGCAGCCCCCAGGGGACAAAAAGTAAGTGACAAAATAAAACTGCTGTTTTTTTTTTTTAAAAAGCTGATATTTTGGCCAGGTTCAACAAACATTTCTCCATATATTGTACGATTTATCATTCATGTAATTATTATTATGACAGGCATGCCTAAATCTAATATAAATAAAATCAAATAGAATAAACATAGCATTATAACACAAGTTAACATTGGCGACGGTCCGGACCTTAGCCTGACGAAATTTTCTCTAATTGGACCAAACTGAATTCTAATTAAATACCTCTGTTCTATAAGATATTCGGCCTGTGATCTTTCTGCTTTTTATGGCTGCTGTGCTTGCGCAGATCTCCATATCTCCAGATCTCCATTTCTCTATCAGGCAGACCCTCTACCACTCACAGATTAACCAGCAAGATGATTGGCTGTTTTTGCTCAAGGGCAGCACATTATCCATAAACAGACACCATGTTGGGTGTTACAAGAACTCCCATTTACATTTCAACCAGAACCAGCGGGTGTCCTCATTTAACAATTTAAAAGACTATGCTTAACGTCCAGGTCCTTGGTGTTTAACACATACTTTAATTAGTACTTTACATCTATTGCTGTAGTTTTGTTTGGTATTTCATAATAGTACAGTAAACCAAAATTCTGCAGACTTGGTCCTTTTTTTACTGTGTGTGTGTAAGAGAGAGAGAGGGGCCGTGAGAGAGAGAGAGAGAGAGAGAGAGAGAGAGAAATAAGACTCTCTCTCTCCTCGGTGGGTGGTGTGTTGAAGCAGTGTGGCTTTTCTGTGAAACAGCACGGTTTCAGTAAGAGGTTGGAGATACAGGTTCTGTGCGGGAACACAGCGGGCAGTCAGTGTTAATGGGATCAGCGCTCACACTGCCACTACCGAGCAAGCCGGATGCCGCGTTGCCGTGACTACAGCCAGCAGGACAACATGGCCAAACATAATTACCACCCCAGGGAAATGGCATTGTGGGTAAATGCCCCCTGCTGGACCGGTAATGGAACACAGTGAGGAATGCGAGGTGTGTGTGTGTGTGTGTGTGAGGAGATAAGACAGTGGGCTGAGAGGCTGAAACACAGGCTTTCTATTATAAGATCTCTTTGAACAGTGTGGTTCAACAGAGTTCACCTGATGGACATCAGTTCAACTTCTCTGACCTCAGAATCACACCACAGTGTGTGTGTGTGTGTGTGTGTGTATATGCATTAGGGGTGTTCAATATTATAAGAAATAATATCATAAAATTATTATTATTTTATAAATCTGACTAAAGTTACTATTCTTTACAACATAGAAAAATTGTTGTTTCTTTTAGTTTAGTTTTAATGTTTTAAATTGTTACATGTATGAAATAAAAATTAATTTTTTATTTGTTAACACTTTACAATAAGAGGTACAATATTTAAAAGGCAATTACAACAGAATGTTTTTACTAATTATTATTTAACACTAGTTAATACATTATTAACGTTTACATTTTTTAAAACTAATATCTCAATTCATTATTATTCACAACATTCTTAAGCAATACCATTAAGTTATATTTAATATGTCTTAACTAGTGTCTATAAATAATTATTTGAGAAATTAATTATTTACTATTTAACAATGTATATTAATGTTGTACGTACTGTTATTTGATGTAGACAAATTGTAAAGTGTTACCATTTATTTTGTTGCAGTATTATTAGATATTATTATAATTTCTTTTATAAAGTTTTTGTTACATCACCAAATATATAATTATTGCAAAAATGTCCTAATATAAGTTATTTTACAGCCATAACACCCACCCCTAGTATGCATTAATATTGGGTTTGTAAAGCTGATCTTACTATGTAATATTAAATCAAAGCAACTTCTATTATTTAGGAAGTAATTCACTATCTGATCTGATTTATCCAAAAAAAGACATTTTAAAGTTTAAATATTATTCTGGTCAAAAATGCACACCCACTTTATTGCAATTACTATTATAATTAAATTATTAAACATACATATATTGTTAATTTTCAAACATTTAATTGGATAATAATGACTTTCAGATCAATGCATCACAGTTGACTAATGCATTTTTATCCTCTGAGAAATAAACAGTAATATACTGTCCACAAGCACTAACTGACTGAGCAGGACATTTTTAATCCACGGTACTGCAAACCTGCCTCCCTGAAGGGCTACAGAATAGTGCAAGAAAATCTGAAGGAAAGCAATTTCCCAGAATGTGTGATTCACTCGTTCCTTATATTCACAGGGTTGCCAGATTAGTGTTTCCCAATTGGGCAACTCAGAAAATGTGATGGTGGTTCTAAAAAATGAAGTTGACTTTTTGAGCTATTTTCTGAATGTACTCTGGCCACCAAAAGGTTTCTTACTGTGGTTGAAGGCCATTAAAAATCAAGATAGATTTTGTCTTATAAACGTACAATGCAAAAAATAATCTAAATAAGTTAAAAAGCAATAGTACAAAACTATTTAAAATATAGAAAATAAAATAAGGAAACAAATAAAAAGGAAATGACAGAATGTCAACTTCGTGCAAATAAACGAAATATATTGCAAATATATTCATGTATGTGTTAGTTACCTGCTTCCTCGCGGCCTTGTTCCCCTTTGTATCCAGTGTGTGAGCTGCATGTAGAGCCAGCAGGCGTGTCTGCTCAATAGCAATGCGACACTCTGCTATCCAATGAGCCACAACTTCCTACAACACAAAAAAAACATCAGTTATATTCACAAAAACAACAACACAAACTTAAAGTTAAATATCTTTCTATTAAAAATATCTACCAAAGACAAAAGCAATCTGCAGCATGTTCCTTACTTGGCACACCAATCAAAACTCTACTCAAAACAATCTCTTTCAGTTTATACTAACCTAAATTTACCGTTTCACTTTAAATAGTGGCATCAATTTTCATAGGCACCAAAACATCTGCTGCAACAGCTGCTGACAATCTAAATAAGGAGCTAGTAGTGCATAGCACATCAAACTCAGACTGTAACCGTGTACAGTATCAGTCAATGGTTTGGACACACCTTTTCTATTCAATGTTTTTATTTAAATGTTTTTTTCCCCTATAGTAAATTAATACTGAATCATCCAGACTATCAAGGAACACATACAGAATCTTGTAGCAAATTAAAAAGTGTTAAAAAACCAAAATACTTGTTTCTGAGGCTGGTAACTCTGATCAACTTATCCTGGGTAACAGAGGAAACTCTTGTTCTTCCTTTCCTGGGGCGGTCCTGATGAGAGCCAGTTTCATCATAATGTTCTTGATGATCTTTTTGACTAAACTACTGAATTTTTTTTTTTTAGATTGACTGCACTTCATATTTTTATATATTTAATTGTTTACTCAGTTTTATATTTATTGCCATAATATGGATTAAAACACTACTTAAATAGGGATTTTCACTGTAAACCAATGCTACATCTTCACAACTTTACTACTGATGCTCTCAAACACATTAAGAGGCAAGGAATTCAAGTAATTAACTCTTGACGAGTTCAGCACAGCTGTTAACTGAAAGCTGATCATTCCAGGTGATTCTACCTCATGAAGCTGACTGCAAAAATGCAGCCAAAATGTGCAAATCTGTCATCTAAGCATATTCTTGTTTGTTGAAACACGTTTTACCTGTTTACTTAATCATTTTATCTGTTTTTCTCCATAGTTAATGTACAATACAGAACACTTTTAAATAAATGAAAAAACATTGAATTTAATATGTTTCCAAACTGACTGGTAGTGTATGTTGATGTAAACCAGCAACCAGAAAACGAGATGCTGCTGATTCACATTAAAAAGGCAGGACTAGTGAGAAGCAAAATAAATGAATGCCTTTCCAGTAGAAATGTCTCTCAGCTCTTCTCCTTCTGGATGGAAATGAAACTGAGGTTACCTGGCTAAACTGATAAAAAAACTCACAAAGCAGTTTAGCCAGTTTAGCCTTCTTCTATAGAAGAAGAGCAGAGGAATATGTCTCCTAGACAGTCCTAAACATTAGGCTTAAGTTATTCATGCTCATAAATCAACAATAATACAGCAAAAAGGTAAAAAATCTAAGCAAGAGGTGCCTACTTTAAAGAATTTAAAATATATTAAATATGCTGGTTTGTTTAACACTTCTTTTTACTAAATAATTCCATATGTTCTTCATTGGGTGACTTTAGTATTAACCTACAATGCAGAACATTTTAAAATAATGAAAAAACACTGAATTCAAGGTGTAAAAACTTTTGACTGGTACTGTATGTTGCAAATCGAAAACTGTATATTTAAAGAAAGTATAGTTTGCGATTCTAAGGTTAATAATGGTTCTGAGCAGCCAGCAGAGGGCACCAACATAATTGACCTGAATTGTCAGCAATAATTGCAGTACTTAACTAAATTTTTTGTTAATAATAATAATAATAATAATAATAATAATAATAATAATAATAATAATAATAATAATAATAACAAATTACAAACCTATGTATTGAGCATCTAAACTTTTGGGAATTAAATCAAATTTTAGGAAAAACATATCTTAACTGCACTGTTACTTTAAAGTGGGTTAGTCCTTTTTAATGCTGATTTCTTTACTAGTGCGTCCTCAAGAAAAACAAAACAAGAAGCTTTTCCTTTTTTTCTCATATTATTCCAGGATCCATCTTACAGCACGCTTTCTGATCACATTTACAGGCTGTGTCTGCTTAAACAAGCTGCTAGACTATGAACAGCTCTCTCTTTAGTCTCACAGAATAAACTTTTTTTGTCAGAAACTTTCCTCTCTCCACCCTGCCCAGGCCACACTCCTGTCCAGCACTGTACACTGCTCTGTTTCACACCACAAAGCATTATGGGAGCAGACGTCCGCAATCATTACCGTTCAAATTAAAGCATGAGTTAAGCAATTCTTTTTTGGGACATTTAATTACACTGCACATAAAAAACAATAGGAAAAACAGTGGGTTTAAGTACAATACAAGAGCAGAACTGTGTAATTAATTAGCCTACCCTCCACTTTTGCACATTAGTGGAAAGGGACCACATCAGAGCCACCGCTGACTAGACATTTTGGATTCATTTATAATGGAAAAAAGTCACTAATTAGGTATTTAGAGTGAATCCTCCTTAGAGAAGGCACACCACTAATAAAATGAAGCATGAAATAAATAAATTAAAGGCAGTCTCACATTTCTTCACAATACTGTTCATAAATGGATTTTTCCTTCATCATCACCATAATACAATAACAAAACTATATATTCTATTTAATTGGTGTTAAAAGACCATCATGAATAACTAAATGCCCATTTTGTTTTAGTGAAACAAAAAGAAAGACTCTTAAAACAGTTCAAGAAATAAGAGGCATCTTAATTTGTTCCTGAAAAAATGCCTGAAGGTTGTTATTCTATGGATCCAGGAGACTGAGGCCTTGGTTATACAGCATGACTAAAACACACTGTACACAGAGCCAAACCATACAAAGTGGGGGGAGAGAGAGAGCGAGAGAGAGTGGGTGTAAATGGGTGCCAGTGGTTAGAGAGCTTGGCTATAATTCTTATTTCAGGAAAATAAACTGGTCACTTTAGATCACAGCTTTGCTTATTTTTCTCTTGCAAAATGGAAAATAGCCAAACAGATGCCATTGATTGACGTTTTAATGAAGATCATATTAATAAAGGCTTGCCGACATATTGCAAATGCAGCACCATTTGTAACCTGTGCCTGTGGTCATCATTGGTTGTGCTTCAAGTCTTCTTATGTCATGTTCACACTACACAATTTTAGCCCAGTTCTTTAGTTGCCGACAGTTTTTTATTGATCGCAGACAAAAACTCTGCCCGGAGGCAAACTGAGGACCTCTCTGCACTCGTTCAGTTGCCTAGTGTGAACTACCTAAAGATGCTTGCTGAGCTGTTGCTGACTGTTCACTGACCAGTCACATATGCCTGGCAAATATTTGGCATGCTAGATATCAGACCCAGTCAGCGACTGGGTGTCAGGAGCAGTGGCTATACATACTGCCAATAAAATGATGAAAAAAACAGAGAACCACGGGTCCAAAACATTTAATATATCATAAAATGACTGTTAAACTCTAAAGGGGGCCCGCAAGTGAGTCCTCTATGAATGGGGTGAATTGAGCTAAAAGCTAAAAACTTAAGATAAAAAAATATATAATAATGAACTACTTGTTCTGAGTATTTCTTTAATTTTTGAAAGTAGAACAACGTATTTGTCTATAAAAGTATAATAACCGTGCCTATATTTTTATTGATCTACAGAAAACAGGTTTTCAACTGTAGGTAAAGCACTAGCATTACTGCTACAGTGAGCTGATTATTTGATGACCTGATCTTGGGAATACAGGTAGAGACAGTTTAAAAGGCTGGAGTTCAAAATTAAACATTTTATATAGTTCTGAGTCTGAGTTCTGAGGACATGAGTACATATTTCAGTATAAATCTGATCGGACATTAATAAACTCTGATTTTGTTTAGTTACTTCATGTTGGACTCACTACAAGTGTGTATTCTCCTCTATAGAGATTCTCTGGCATGACATAGTGTGTGTTTAGTTCTGGTGTGTTCTTGTGAATATGTGTTTCTGGAGAGCAGCCAGGTGAGTCTGCGTTTTCCAACAGCAAAAAAAAATGTGTAATTTGTGACCCCCTGTCGCCGATCAGTCATGTAGCGTTAAAGTCTCAACAATTAAACTCAACTCGCAATTACAGCACAAGCAGTCGTGTAGTGTGAACAGCACAATGACTGATAACTCAAAAAGTCCTGTAGTATGAACTTGGTATTATATGTACATAATTAAAGACTGTACAATATACACGCATGTCTATAAGCTTCTACTGATGCAGGATCAGTTTCCTCCCTTTCAGTGATGCACATATAAACTACTTGAGTCCTCAGCCATACAGTGTGAGAAATGTGATAATGTGGGTGAATGAAAAATCTCCAAGTCAGGTCTGTGTATGAGAACAAAGGGCCATGTTTACACATATATTTCACTTACATGTTGGTACAGTTTCTTCCCGAAGGTTTGTCTGCTGGCTGCTCTTTTGCACAGGAGCTCCAGAGCATATTCAGACGCACCCACGGCTCTCATGCAGTGGTGCAGCCTGCCTGGACCCAACCGGCCCTGGGCTATCTCAAACCCTCGTCCTTCACCTGAAAACAACCCAAATAAAACAAAATGAACAACACAAAAATGTTCAAAAGTGATGTCCACTGCAATACATACACTGCACCCTGTTTGTCAAAAGTTTGGTATCTGTGCTTTCATTAATATATAGAGCTTTGATCAGGCCCAAAAAGTCTGACCCTACCCTGCCCGAGCATGTGCATGTTCCGCACAATCCGCCCCACACACTGTCATTTTGAGCCCAAGCCTGAATTAAACCTGACATTTTTTTTAGTAAGTAGAGCGTTAAAACTGTGCTTTTAAAATAATTTCCGGGCTGTTTAAATAAGCGAAATCTGTTCAGGATTATGTAAATTATCATTGCAACACTGAAGAAGCACAGACCTATTATTTAAGAAAAATGTTTATTAAGAACAGGCGCATACTTGCGCTGCAAGTCAAATCAGACAAGTGGAGGAGCTCACGTGTGTGTGAGCCCCAGCGCAGCATGATAATAACATTCTAACTTGTGTAACTATTTTTTTAAAACACAGTGTGACTTTGCTATATTGTGATAATCACACCATAGCTTTGTATAAAATAAAAATAGCATTAAAAAACAGATTCCTACATCACAGACCATTTTCTTGAGCCCGACCCGACCCGAGAGAAGTGGTGGAAAATCTCGGCCAGATAATCTAAGCTCTAGTACAGTACATTACATTACATTACATTACATTACATTACTTTACAATTATTATATTACATTTGGCAGACACTTTTGTCCAAAGCGACTTAAAATGGTGAAGTCCAAAAGTAATAGAAGTTAAAGGTAAAAAACATATTTAGATAGGGCCTAAAGAAGGTCAAAGGGAAATAATGGGATAGAGGAGTGAAGGAGAGGAAGAAGGAAATGATGTTAGAAGTAGTTACTCTGTTAGAGGTGTTAGGAGAGTAAGTGCTCTTTGAAGAGCTCTGTCTTCAGGAGTTTATTAAAGATAGAGAGAGATTCTCCTGATCTGGTAGTGGAGGGTAGTTTGTTCCACCATTGGGGAACTCTGTATGAGAACAGTCTGGATTGCTTTGTGTGAATGTTTATTTGGTAAAGCGAGGCGACGTTCACTGGAGGAGCGCAGCGGCCGGGAGGTAAGGAGTGAGTGCAGGTAGGAAGGAGCCTGTTCTGTCATCACCTTGTAGAAGATTGTGAGAGCTTTAGGTGATTGTAAGGGCTTTGGGGCTATTAATAAATAGATTTTTTTTGTTGTTGAAAACACATGCAACAACAATTATCTGCTATTACTATTTGCTATTACATTAATTCACAGGTTGCATATCATTTCTAGAAAGCTTATTAATTATATGAATCCTCTAACCTCCAAGGCTTGTTACATACTAAAGAATACTATTTATTTAATAGAGGGACTTAGAGGGACCTAGAGGGACTGCACACTGATTTTGGGCTATTCTGTAGTTTTAGAAGTGTGTAATTATATAAATAACAAGAACAAAAATATAAATTATAAAAATTTAAAAAGCAAAAGTTACAAAACAAGTAGTAAAGACAATTACATGGCAAAATACATGGAACAGCAGTACGTAAACTGATTGCTAAAAGACGACTTGGGGATGCCTCCATCTGTATGTGAAGTTGCGAGGTGTTATATTGAGTGAGTTAGGCTAAATATTAGCCAATGTGCTCCAGGCAAGGCAGTGAAAATTATGATTGGAGTTACAGTGGGTAGCACAGTGGGTTGTATTGATTGTTGTCAGTGAAAACAACACTAGTTACTGTTATCCTGAAATTTAGTCTGCCAGTGTAGATAAAGCCATTACATTATTTTCGGTTGTATTTACAATTACTTTGGGAAAATTTATATTATTGTAATTATTTTCTTGTGGCACTTGATTGCCTCAAAATACTCTAAGGAGAATCTTCATATGCAGTGTAATCAATAAATAATGCATCAATAATTCACTACAAAAAGCCATTCAGAATAGTGAAGTAGCAATTAGTTCCTGCAACCATATATAGCAGTATCTACATAATGTATTTAATACTTTATTCTGCATTTTGAATAAATACTGCTCTGCCTATTAATACAAAAAAAATCTAATTACACCCATTTACAACAATAAACAAGCTAAATATGCACACATGCATGTGTATATACAGTCTCTCACCTAGAAGAATGTTGGAGGCAGGAACGCGCACGTTGTCAAAGTGGACCTCAAAATGGCCGCCATGGCTAGCATCTGTGGAGAAGAAAGAGCAGGAAGATAAACATCTCAGACTCAGCTGGATTCCAGAGGACCTGCGGTACACGGCTCTTTGTCTCACTGCACACACATATATCAATGAGATTAATGGATAGCGACAAGAAAACAGAAAAAAGGAAAGAGCTTTTGCCAGAATCAGCAGATGAGGAGGACAGACAGAGGTCATCATTCAGCAGAAGAAAAGAAAAGAAAAGAAAGAAAGACAGATAGACAGAGGACATTTGTGAGATGCATTGTACAGGCCACAAGCACTGAGGACTGAAGTGAGCAGTTAAGCTTCAAACATTCACTCATGGTTGAAAGATTATAAACACTCATACGGGACAGAAATGCCATCATTATATAATTAAAGTTTCAATTATTTATTTAAACTGTTTTTAAATGTCTTTGTCTTGTTAAAGGACCAATATGTAACTCATTTTCAGTAGTAAATGATAAAATGATCAGGATGTATCATCAGATATTAAGGAAACATGTTGAGTGAAAGTACTGGCAGCTCTTGTCAGCACGGCTTCAGCAGTACGTTCCTATTTTAAGTGTGGATTTTGTGTTTGTTTTGCCCTCTGTCTCCGCCTGATGCTCGTTCCCCAACACTAACTCCACCCACACCGAGGTTACCAGCTAGCAGAGCTGGTTCAGTTTTAAAAACCTCAGCTGCCGCACAGCTTAAAAAGCCTCAGCATGTCTTAAGAATGCTCAGTGACCAAAGCAGGAATATAACAAGAGTGAATACTGGCAGTGAGTTTGAAAGTTGGAGATTTAGAGCTCAAAAAGACACAAGACCGTCCCAGAGCTGCTACTTTGCTCCTGAACAGGTAAGTTAAGCTAACTGGCTATAGCTAATTTAATCAGGTAACGTTAATTTATCACCACCACTAGATGTGCTTACTTGGGACTGGTGTTAAAATAATTTAAAAATTGAGTGTTAGCATTCATTTCAGTGATCTGTGTGCAGCTGCTATAAAAAAAAACAGAAATACCTGAGAGAGATAGTTAGGTTGGCAAGGTGTAGCTGTATCTCAGGTGCGGCGCTCGCACGGCACATAGCGAAGCTTTAGGTCTCCCATGTGTAACATACAGTCAATATAACTCGGGTTTTAGAAGAGTTTAGAATTGCTGTATTTCTCCTCTCCTCTCGCTCGTACTTTACGTTTTCCGCCTCTCCTACTAGTCTAAACTTTGTGTAGATTGTGTAGATTCAGCATGCTGAATTTGGCAACCCAAATAAGCTTTGCATCTAGGAAGGGGTGGGCGGAGCAGACTACTCTGTAGTGCTCTGTACTACTCCGTGATGTTTTAAAACTTGACTGCTGTAGCCATTTCACACGCTCTCTCTCAGTTCGTACAGAATGTACCTTTGATAATAATAATGCAAAATGCTGTTATTGAGTTAAACTTTCTACCAGATTTTACTGCTGTGTGGGGGTGACTGGGGTCAAGATATTGGATGATCACCACCCTCACTTCATCCCCAATTCCCCAACTCATCCTAAAAATACTGGACAGATCACTATCAATCCAGTGCTCCACAGCTCACTGCGGGAAGGTTGTAGATATCTAGTCCATAAATGGCATTAGACATGGGACAGGGTTTATGTTTATCTGCTCCAGAGAGTCCTATTCTATATTCTGCCTGTGTCAGCAATGAGTGCACATTTAAGTAGCTGAATGCATTCATTAGTTTAGTGCAGTGTAGTGTAGTGAAACCTGAAACTCACCATCCTGTCCGAACACAGTGAGCGGTCGGATCTTTTTCACTCCAGGTGTGTCCATAGGAACCAAAATCATACTGTGCTGACCATGCCTGAAAAACACACACATACAAAACACTGACTCAGTGTGAAAAACACACACACAGCTCTAGAAAAAATGGAAGAGACCACTTCAGTTTCTGAATCAGTTTCTCTGATTTTGCTATTTATAGGCATATGTTTGAGTAAAATGAACATTGTTGTTTTATTCTATAAACAACAGACAACATTTCTCCCAAATTCCAAATAAAAATATTGTCATTTAGAGCATTTATTTGCAAAAATGGCTGAGATAACAAAAAAAAAGATGTAGAGCTTTCAGAACTCAAATAATGCAAAGAAAACAAGTTCATAAAGTTTTAATAGTTAAAAAAAAAAATCAATATTTGGTCAAATTACCCTGGTTTTTAATCACAGTTTAATGCATCTTGCCCATGTTCTCCTCCACCAGTCTTACACACTGCTTTTGGATAACTTTATGGCACTCCTAGTGCAAAATTTCAAGCAGTTCAGCTTGGTTTGATGGCTTTTGATTATCTGTCTTCCTCTTGATTATATTCCAGAGGTTTTCAATTTGGTAAAATGAAAGAAATTCATAATTTTTAAGTGGTCTCTTATTTTTTTCCAGAGCTGTAAACCACTCCAGCAATGTACTGTTATGTGCTTGTTTTTATCTGATCTAGTTTGAAAGTTACAAAAATAACTACTACAAAAATGTCCCTACGCACATTCAGTTCACTCTGCTGCTGGCTGGTTATTCAGTGGGCAGGACTAGAACAGGCTTTAGATATACTGTATTAAATGCAAACGGAGAGTAAATGAGGACAGAGGGAAGTTTCTCTCTCTCTCGTTTCTCTCTCCTCTAACAAAGTCATCGCATTCTCTGCGGCAAACCTTCTTGTCAAATTTAGGTGAGGTCGTGAGCAGAAAGAGCTGGAGAGCAAGAGATGAATTCTAATACATAGAGAGTGTCTCCCTGTGGAGCAGATGAAGAAGAGAAGACAACCAAGCAGAGAAAATGAGAGCGAGAGAAACATTCGCACTCATGGATGCACATACACGCTTATTAACAGACTGGCCTGGAGGCTAAGGCTTACGGATCTGCATATTAAACTCTCGGGCCCTGTCAATCATTAAGTAATTGCAGGATCGATCTCCAGCGATGGCGCAGCCTGTTTTGCTGGGAGTCGTCTGGGAGACGACAGGCTCTCGCTTTCTCTGCTCATCACTCAGTGTAATGCTAGTCAGTGTGGGAGGCCGTTAGCTGATGTAAGAGGACTGGCAGGTAGTGTTCTCCTCCAAACATGTAGAGCTGTCCAATGATGTTGCGTCAGAAATGTCAGAAATGACGAGGGTGCCTGGCTTAATGTGACTGGGAGCAAGAACATGTTAAACATCACCTTTCCAGCTCTGCATTGTGTAACACAGGGAGTCCTACATACTGGGTGTGTATTGGAAAAAGTTGGGTTTAAAAAATATGTATATTATGCCTTACATACTATTATGTTGTTCTGTGATATACATCACAATATCAAAAAATGCAAGAAATAAGGACTGGAGGACTGCCTCAAAAAGATATGTCAGTGAAAAGAAGAGTACACATTTTCCTTTGGCATAATATATATATAAAAAAATAAGAGACCACTTAAAAATCATGAGTTTCTTTCATTTTACCAAATTGAAAACTTCAGGAATGAAATCAAGAGAAAGATGGATGATCACAAGCCATCAAACCAAGCTGAACTGCCTGAATTTTTGCACCAGGAGTGGAATAAAGTTATCTAAAAGCAGTGTGTAAGACTGGTGGAGGAGAACATTTCAAGATGAATGAAAACTGTAATTAAAAACCAGGGTTATTCCACCAAACATTAATTTCTGAACTTTTAAAAATATATGAATATGAACTTGAATTATTTGCATTACTTGAGGTCTGAAAGCTCTGCATCTTTTTTGTTATTTAGGCCATTTCTCATTTCTCTATTAACTAAATGCTCTAAACTAAATATATTAAATATTTTTAGTTGGAATTTGGGAGAAATGTCTGTAGTTTATAGAATAAAACAACAATGTTCATTTTACTCAAACAAATACCTATAAATAACAAAATCAGAAAAACTGATTCAGAAACTGAAGTGATCACTTTTTTTTTTCCAAAGCTGTATTTATATATACATATATATATAAACCATATCTAGGATGTATGTTACTCTTTTAAAACCAGCCAACAATCCTACATTTGTGTAGAATGAAATGCTGCATAATGTCAACTGAGTAATACTAATCAGGAATTGTTTACTTTTATCATTAGTTACTGTACAATAAACAATACTAACCAAACCATCTCTTTAAGAAAGTCTTCAGTATAAAAAAATAAGAAAATATCCATATATCAAATGATCAAAATATATTGTTTTGCAATAACATCGATTCTCAAATCACAATATATCATCTTGCTTAAAATATTACATATAGCAACATATTGAATCATAACCCCTGTAAGTCAATAGTTTTGCCAATACACAGTTCTAGACTCCTTTTCTATTCCCCACAGCTCCTCTGCCTCAGATCACTCTTTCTTCTTCATTACACACTGTATTAATATTACTCTAAAATAATACATTCTAATGCTGTAAAACACCACAGCCTTAAATACTGTTGAGAAAGAAGAAGAAGAAGAAGAAGAAGGAAAGTATGTTATCTACATCTGTGAGAACAGTGTGGGATAGTGTGGTTGCTGGGTGGAGATGTTATTGTGTCAGATGTTTAAAGTACAGCACTCTCACATTCTCACACCCTCAACCACACCCATATATATACACACACACATTCTCATACAAGTAAATCTGTACACCTGCTTTCACACACTCAACAGCACAGAGACGTCCAGGAAAAGAGTGAGAGAGAATGAAAAATGAAAAAAAAAAAAAAACCTATTAACCCTTAGTTAAGGGATGATTCGATGGTTCTATGTGTTCTTAAATGTAGAATACTGTCTGATACTGATTCAATAGTTGTATGATTCTGGCAATTTCTTATTATTCTTTTAATAAGTAGTTATAAGTAGTTATATAATTTAATACAGTAGTTCACTTTTGAGAACGCTTTCATTATGTGACATTCTGCACTGATTACATTTATATATAGGGATACTCAATGATAGTGGAATTATATTGGTATCAGCTTTATAATCATCGGCCTTCGCATTCTTACAACTGGCCAAAACTTTAATGTCGATTGATTTAAGATCATTTATATTATTTATGTTCACTTTAAAGTCATAAAGACATGAGGTGTGTAGTGTGTTTGTATTTTATAAATGTGTAATACATGACATCAGCATTGCCCCACACTGGTGCATCTCTACTAATATATAAGTTAATTTTGCTATTTGTAGGTATAATTTTGAGTTAAATGAACAATGATGTTTTATTCTATAAACTGCGGACAACATTTCTCCCAAATTCCAAATAAAAATATTGTCATTTAGAGCATTTATTTACAGAATATGGGAAATGTCTAAAATAACAAAAAAGATGCAGAGCTTTCAGACCACAAATATTGCAAAGAAAACAAGTTCATATTCATAAAGTTTCAAGATTTCAGAAATCAATATTTGGTGGAATAACCTTGTTTTTTAATCACATTTTTCATGCATCTTGACATGTTTTCCTCCACCAGTCTTACACACTGCTTTTGGATACTTTATGCCACTCCTAGTGCAAAATTTCAAGCAGTTCAGTTTGGTTTGATGGCTTGTGATCATCCATCTTCCTCTTGATTATATTCCAGAGGTTTTCAATTTGGTAAAATCAATATATGTATTATAAACTCACATTATCGTGCTCCTCTCTCTCACTCCTATGCATTTTCAGAGACAGTTTAAAAACAGAAAGGACATGTTTCATGTTTAATCAGCCATTACAGAAGATGTGGTCAGATGTGGCACTAATGTATTGCTCAAATGGATTTGGCAGCGTGGTCAAATACAGCTGAAAATAGATGAACAGCTGTGTAACAGCCACATGCCCACATTTTACATTCCTGTGTCTACAGGCAAAGAGTGCTGTTGTATTTATTAATGCTTCTGTTTTATACTGCAGACACTAAATTGTTTTGTCACCTTCTGAAAATCTCTCATTCGTGCAGTCTGTAAAAAATGTCTGTTTATTGCACCAAGATGATGAAAGAGGGCGCTGTGCGTAAACTCAACAGTTTAGGGGTAATAGGGGTAAAAATGTGGGGTTGTATATTGGCTCAGGCTTAAAATGGCCAATTCATAATCCATAAAAAAAGTGTCTGGTTGATATTACGTTTCTCTTATTTATGCTATAGAATAATTTAAAAGCATTGATACCATTATATATTTAAGACATATTTTTTATGTAAAGAATTACACATGCATTTAAGCCTTTCCGATCATTAACCACATCTCAACCAACCTCTCCCTTTTAGAAAAAATCTGTTTTTTTTGTTTTGTTTTGTTTTTTAATGTAAGTTACTTTATTTAAGGTGCCTTTATTACAGTAAAAGACCAAGTTTGCAAAACAGATAAAGGTATATTTAAGAAAAGCATACGTCATATATATATATATACATATATATATATATATATATATATATATATATATATATATATATATATATATATATAGTCTTAATAGAACACTGTTTTGTTTTTTTGTTTTTTTAATGTAAAAAGTTAAATAAAAATACAGAATAAAAGGAAGAAATGGATTATATTTGCTTACTTATCAAAAGGGTTCATTTTATTTACATTTTGTGTCAACAGATTCAAAATGTGCATTGATTGGCTGACCACTGAAATGACAAAATTGTGGGGAAGAATTATATTATGTATTATATTATGTATTTTGTCTGTAAAATTTACAAATGTTAAACACAAACCAGCATCTGGATTAACCTGGAGTTTAGCTGCTTTGCACCAGAACACAGCAGCCCTCCACTGAGACTGACTGTACAGTTTTTACTCAGAGCTTCAATACTCCTTTTCTATTCTGCCTTAGAACATTCATTTTTTTTTTATCATGACACACTGTATTAATCATTCATTTTCTTTCAATAGAAATAGACCACTCCTCCTCAAAACCCTCTCTACCTCTGTCTTTCCAAAAAATCTGGAATCGGAAATCCCTCTGTAACTCCAGGCCAGTCAGAGTCTGAGTGTTGAACTGCAGAGCAGGTCAAGGCTGAAGACTGGAATTGTGTTTAGAGACGGTTCAGTGAGAGGAATGCAGACAGTCAGACCTCCACACTGACCACAGCTTCTGCGCTCAGCCAGTGCCCATGTGTGTGTGTGTGTGTGTGTGTGTATTTCTTCACTGCGTCTCACACAGAGGACGTTGTTTTGAGTGAAGTGGAAATTCTTTCTGGAGCTTCTAGGCTGGATGAAATTAGCCTGGTGCTAATGTACACACCCACACTTAAATAAAAAAAGCCTGCTTAAGACAAATAATCCTCATCATTACAGCCCATTTTAATCTCACATGGGTCCCATCCAGGTTTATTTTTAACTCCTTCTGGTCCTATCAGTGACTCTATTAAATGAAGATATAGAAGACAGAGCCACCCCAGTAATAAGCCAGGTACCACCACAGTCTTAGTTTGGTATTAGTTTTCTTGACAATGTATTGTAACAATAATCTAATATATAATATAGCTCTGGAAAATATAAAAAGAGACCACCTAAAAATTGAGTTTCTTTGATTTTACCAAATTAAAAACCTCTGGAATATAATCAATAGGAAGATGAATGTTCACAAGCCATCAAACCAAGCTGAACAACTTTTTGCACCAGTCTGCTGGAACGACCATATACATAATAATATATTAATTCTAAAAACTGGAGTGTTGGGTCGCTTTTCGCAAGAGTTCTTCTGGCCACGTCACACGTCTTTACGTACTTACGTCACACGTACAGCCTCTTAAAGAGGATCCTGCTCAGTTTTACTGAACACAAGTGGCTGGTGGAGCAATGGAGACTTCAGAAGGGACAATTTGGAGCTCAGAAGCTTATTCACTCATAGTAAAAACAAAGAAATGAAGGAGTGAGAACTCTCTCTGACTAGACATAACCTGGAATCGGATTCATCCGCTCTAAAAGAACACCGCATCACACCAACCCAGTTTAAAATGATTATTCAGGATGCTCTGTGCAATTACCCATTCTCACCAGATAGGGCCCTAAATCCCAAAACTTAAGGACATCAGCTTTAATTTAATTTCCACATTATAGATTAATGTTTCCAGTATAAAATTAACAATGTAATAAAAACATAAAAAAAAAATAAAGAAAATACATTGAATCATTAGAGGTTCGTCCAAACCTTTGACTTCAACACTAATTCCAAAAGCAGAACTGTGTTCATAATATAAAAGAACAGATTAATACCTGTCATTTTGGTTGACTGTTTTGCTCCTGCACATCACCACAGCGATCTTGCACATGGGGTTTCCTGCACCTGCAGAGACAAAGACAAGCAAAAAGGACAAGTGATGAAATATAATGCAAAACAGTTAAAAGCATTCTGGGTTCAAACACTGACAGACTTTAAAGAGATTGTCTCCTACTCGTGTAATGCATTTTAAACAGTAAAATTAACTTTTTTAATAAATTTGAAATTAAATCAATGCCTTAAGGAACATTTAATTGTGTATTAAAATGCTGATTCATTTGAAAATAGCTTGTTCCAAAAAGGATGTATTAGAGAGCCTATTTTTATTCCTGTGAGACTTTCTTGTGTCTGAATTTAAAGGATCCAATTTCTCTTGGCACAAATCTTATTACTTTTAATGCAGGTAAATGCAGATGAAAGCAGCTGCTACAGTATAATACTATGTGATGATAATTTAAATAAGAATGGCTACAAGTCTAGTCTAGTTAATTGTGTTGGGTAATAATGGCTAAGTAATTTCTAGCTACACCAATTAAGCTGCTTTAGACAAAAACACTGTACACTATAAAATACTATATATGCAGAAAAGTATATGGATATCTAGTCATTCAGTGTTTCTTCTGATATCAAGGGTATTAAAAATAGTTTATCCTACTTTTGTTGGAGTAACTGTCTCTACTAGATTTTGGAGCATTGCTCTGAGGATTTGATTGCATTCACACTTTTTTTAAATCTACAGGCTCAGCTTTAGGATGCTGCTGCTTTATGAGTTGCTACTTCATTGTCAGTTCACATCTGTTTCAGCCTTATAGAATCCTAAAAATCACACTCACATACACTGCTGATGGAATTGAAATGTTCTCTCAGATATTCTAATCTTTACTGCATAGATGTTTGTGGTTTGTCCTCTAGAGGGAGCTATTTCTCAGTCTATGCAATAGTAACACTGTCCAGCAGGATCAAAATGAATGAGAGAAAAGTGATGTGTGTGTTTTTTTTATCATAAAACAAAAGCATAATATAATAAACATATTATTAGAATATAGACTTTCTGTCCAATAAAAAATATACAGCTCAGGAAAAAAAAGGATACCACCTAAAAATTATGAGTTTCTTTTATTTTAACAAATTAAAAACCTATAGAATATAATCAAGACGAAGATGGATGATCACAAGCCATATAACCAAGATGAACTGCTGGAATTTTTGCACCAGAAGTGGCATGAAGTTATTCAAAATCAGCGTGCAAGACTGGTGGAGGAGAACATGCAAAGACCCATAAAAACTCTAAATGACAATATTTCTATTTGGAATTTGTGAGAAATGTTGTTCATAGTTTATAGAATAAAACAAGAATGTCCATTTTACTCAAACATATACCTATAAATAGCAAAATCAGAGAAACTGATTCAGAAACTGTGCTAGTCCAGAGCTGTGTATTTTTTATAACATGTCTTCAGCTAAAGCTGATCAAAATCACCATGTTAAAAATGAGGTCCCACATGAAATGCTTGGATGGTAAGATAAAATGGAAACACTGAGCAACAAGTTTTAATAAAAGGAGGATAAAAATATTGTTTAGACAAATACAAAAAATATACAAAAAAAAAGCCTGACCTACAATGTATAAAAAGCAATTATTACATTAATCTGACAGTGGAATAATTCCTCCCACTGTCAAAAAAGAGACATAAACAGCATATTTGCTTTGAATTAAGCATTTCATTTAAATTCTTCAAAATACAGAAGAGCAGACTTGTCTTCACTTTGACAGTATTAATATTTACACTTGTCCCAGTCCAACCTTACACTCTAGTTTTGAGTCCAACCAATTTACACGAGGAATCAAGTTTTTCCTCAAATGTGTAACGTTGGTTCGTATATTAACCAACCATGGCTAACCTCCACCATACCTTTACCATTTCTTAACCAACATGAAATGAGGCCTTAAATAGGCCACCACTGGTCTACCCAACCCAGCCAAAACCAACAGATTTCCACTGCAGGGGGATACAATTATAAACAAAACAAACAATAAATCAAATAAACATACAATGGAAAAATTAAATTCTCAAAAAAAATAATTATGCATACCATAGGCCACAATCCAATAAAATAAACATGAAAATAAGAAAAGGAAAGAACCCCCTCAAAATGGTATGGCCCAAAATGGGCCCAGTGAGCATGCCCCAATTTTGCTCAGGCCCTATATAAGGGCAGCTTAAACAATGATTGGGCCCTTTGCCAGACCAGGAAGAGAGTACAGGTGAGTGTTTGAATGTGAATGACTGTACCGGCAGCTATTTAAACAGAAATGTGTCCCAGTAGCATACATTTAAACTGTAAAATATGTGAACTGTACCAAGCTAGCAAAATGTTAAACTTTTTAATGGGGAAATTAGTATTAACTTGTTAAGCTGTGTATGTGTATGCACTGAGTAGGGACAGAACAGGACTGAAAACGAATTTGTTTGTTCTGTCACAACTAGCTACAAAATAATACATGTATTTATAACTTAATCTGAACTTCAGCACAGCACACTGACTCACGCTGAAGCATCTATAATGCAGGGGTTAAACTGGGCCGGAGTTCAGTGGAGCAGAGAGAGAAGCTCCCGCATGTTTGGCTCATGTGAACTGCAAGCAAAGCTGAGCCCCCTAAGCTGTATTCTGATATAATATAAATAACTTTGAATACATAATTAAATCCACTTAAATAACTGATGTAAGATGATGTAATAATTGCAGTGAGAAGTGACTTTGAAATGGGAACTGCAATCAAACTTACACACTTAGTAGGGCTGCTCAATATATACACACATGTACATATACTGTATATACATGCGTATTGTTCGCCTCACAGGACATTTTTTCAAAGTTTATTTTTTGATGTTTTTTTGTAGCTTGATACAAAGAAAAATTTGCCCTGTTCATATTTTACATAACATCTACTAGATGTCTAAGATTAAAATCACGAAATGTTGAATCATTGCCTTCTAGCTAAATCTGCTGTTATTTCATGTATTTTTAACACAATATATATTATATAGCTTCAGTCAGCTGTTTTGCCAACTTCTTTAAAATAAAAAGATATTTTTATTTATTTAGGTACTGTATAAAGAGTATAATAATATTGTACACTAATTATGTTGAAAGCTGTAGTTAATAGTGTTTATATTTCAACAGGAAATGACTGAATTAAATCAGACTGCATAAACTACTGTATGGATTATCATCATCAATAAATCTTACATATTTTATTGTGAATTTCACATTCCAGGAAAGCTCATTCAAAATTCATTGGTTTTGCATTAGAGTTCATTTTTTGCAGCTCTATTATTTAAGAAAAATCATGGCTTCAATTAGGTTAGTGAAGTGATTCTGTTGTGTTTGTTCTATGGGGACATTTTCGCTCACTTTGAAATAATTTTCTGAATAAAGAAACAAAGAAAAATAAAGAATAAAGGCTGAAAGATGTTAGAGCTTAGTCAGGATGGGGACATAAATACTGCACTCAGTTGGATTCTGTCTTACCCCGGCTGTTTTTTATTCGAGATCTGTCTGCACTCTTATTTGATTTTACTTTTTAATTCTAATTTTCATGCCAGGTCAAGTTAAGAAGCTTTTTTTGTCATTCTATCTGAGTACAGTGCAATGAAGTAACATGGGAAAAACAGTACAATATAGGCAAACAAGTGCAAACTTACAAAAGACTGTGATCTGGGTGAGATTAGTTTCACAGGGAGACGTCTGTAAAAAATGTTTCACACTTCTACTCAGCGATAAAACTCTTGCATCCGGACTACATTTGAAAAAAAAAAGGAGGACCAGAGAGTTTCCTTGCTTTCACGGTCACATGACATCATGGTCAGTAGCTCCTCTATTTCCACTCACTGTTGTGTTTACGTGGATCTCAGTGGAAACATGCGCCCAAAGTGTAATTATGATGCGTAGCAATGGACAAATAGCTATTTTATTAAACGGGAAGTAGCGAAACTCACAGATGTCTGAGTGGGACTAAAATTACCAGAGGACCACAGAGTTTACTGAAAAACAGAAGGTAATTCTGTCTGGACATCTGAGAAAAACACGTACATGTGATTTTATTCCGGACGGGGAACATTATTGTATTTATTGTAGTCTTCTAGTTCTATAGCCTTATCCGGACGGGGTTAGTTTCTTAGGGGGTCCTGGGGTAATTTTCTCTTTTATGTGATTTTATTCCATTTCTTAATAAAATAAGCTATAACTACCCTGCTAATTACCTGTATCATTTTCTCAGATGGGCAAGCAATATGAATGTAAATAAATCACTGGCTGAAGCATCTGAACAAAAGTGAATTTAACTCATGGTTTCTTTTTTTCATTGTGCACACTGTCACACACGTGCATGAAAGATCAGGAAGGGAGGCCTGGGACCGGCGACAGAGCAGGGAGCCCTGGGGACTGGAAGAAGGAGTGGCCTCACAGTTTTTTCTTGTTTTCTTCTTTTCCTGTTTATCATCTGATTCTCTAACAGTGAAATCCAAACAAAACTGATCTACAGTACAGATTAAACCTAGCCCAACCAAACCAAACCAGTCCCACACCCCGGAGGAGCTCTCCACGGATCACTGATCGCATGCAGACGGTACACCTTTATAACTCTATTCAAATTAGCCTCATTTGGATGAGGCACATTTAGGGATGTCGTAAAAAACACTGTAATTATGGCTTAATGACTTAATTAATATGTAGGCAAGTCTATAGAGGAAGATCATTTGAGGGGTAATTACACGTCTGTACCTGAGGGTCAAATATAAATGTGTTTATCTGCTGTGCTGAAAGACTGGATCACTCCCTCTTTCTTTTATTTTCTGTATGTATGTATGTGTGTGTGTGCGTGTGCGTGTGCGTGTGCGTGTGTGTAAGAGTGTGTGTGTTATTGGATGTAAAGTTATTGAATAAAAGTTTCTGAAAGAGAAACGAAATATTCTCCAGGAGAGAATGACCAGAAGAACTCACCACAGTCACACAACTCTGCTGTTAAATATGTGAGGAATGTTCGTACACACAAATGCGCACGCACACACACACGCCTCTAAGCACAGGCAGTGCGTACTTTAGCTTGACAATAAATAGACATGAATGAATAAAAAAATGCTACAAAGTATAAAAACAATAGACTTATAGTTTAGCGATTTTGTACTCAATTCAATAAGCTCCTGATGACAAACATCTGATCACTGACTAAAAATTAACAATAATGACTGAAAAAACTAAAAAATACTGAAAAATACTCAGACACATACTGTTGGAAAATTTCCCCTGTAAGGTAATGGGGCATTCAGCACCTGCACTATGAAAACAACACATAATAAATGTTTAAACCAGTGCATCCAATAAACCCACTTAACACATACAGACTGCCAGCTCAAATCTGATTTTAACGCATATCTAGACTGTATCCACGTTGATTTTTAATAATCTGGAAGACCAGAAGTAGCACATTAGTAACACTTTGCAGTGAAGGTCACAAATAGCACTACTTACCAAAGTAATAAACATTATTTATTATCTCAAATAGTCATTAATTGACACTAATTAAGACAATATTAAACATTATTTAATAAATAATTAATAAATAGTTTGTAGTGATTAGTTTGTAATGATTAATAAATGTTTTAATGTGGTCTTTAATGTGGTCCGTCTCACAAATATGATGTTTTTTGTTGTTGGTGAAGAAGGCTGCGTTTATACACGTAGCAATGTGCGCATGTAAGGTGATTCGTTCACATTACACACAGTGAACAAAATTTGTTGATTTACATGAATCTAAAAGGAATTACAAAGTGATTTCAAACAATTCAGGACTGTGGCTAACTGTGGACACCCAGTTAAAATAACCCCAAGAGCACAAGGAAAACTCATCTATGAGGTAAGGAAACAACCTTGAGTGACAAAGATTTGAAGGCATCATTGGTACAGGCTAACATCAAAAAGAGTGCCAAATGCCGACATCAACCTCCATATTATAGCAATCTATGCAGATATGATTGTGATAAAGAGACATTATATGAACTGATCACTAGCAACTAAACATTGCACACAGTCATCTTAACACATCTGATTTCAGAAACAAATTTGATTAATCTGTAGTCTAGACGCAGCCTTAATGTTCCAATGGGAATGTTAATGATGTTTTAAAAAGCTGTGCAGAGAAATCACTAAATTCAGTACAAGAAGCCTAATTCAATGTATCATCAATACATCCGATTTGTTATCAAGTGCAGGTATTGCCAAACATCAAGTCTAAGCTTTCAACGTGAAACGCGTCCAAATAATGAGCGCACAAAAGTGTGTTGTTAATTAACACATCGTTTAGGAGAGCATGTGATGAAACACAGCTGTGTGTTGCTTCGCACAGCAGGGATGCACACAGCATACACAGTTTTATTACAGTGATATAAGACAAGACAAACCAGACCTGACTGGCTGTTAAACTTTATGTAATACTCTCTCACAGACGCACACAGAGACTACACTGACACGCCACACGTCCTTTTAACGTACCATTGAAGATAAAAAAAACATTGCACTGACTGTATGGACAACACTGTATGTACAATTCTAGTCATACACTGCTGGGCACAGTCATTATAACCCACTGCACTGTCCACGGTGGGTGGTAATGCCTTTTATGACATATTCCTAGTAAACACGTGACTCTATTAGATGGATACACGTCGTCTTGCTATGAGCCAGCATTAGCCAGCACTAGCCAGCATTCCAAAAAAACAACTTTACAGGAGAAAAATAAAACCTTCTTAACTGTCAATGGAAGTCAATGTAGAAAGAGTTTATTTTAAATAATTTTGAAGAATTTCTATTTGTACATTTTTTTTGCACTATAAGGCTCACCGGGGGGGCGACACCTAAAAGCTAAGCTAAGTAAACAAAACTGTATAAAAAAAAAGAAAAAAAGGCAAGAAAGTCAAACCAAGTCAAACGAGCGCTGGATGTTAATCTACACAGATTTTTTTTCCTGAATACGGCTTATTTGGGTGAGTAAAACACTTCCATTTATTTACAGTAAGCTTAGATATCAGATTTCCACTAAGGCTGCATTAGCGACTAGCCATTATGCTAATGCAGCCTTAGTGGAAATCTGATATCTAAGCTTACTGTAAATAAATGGAAGTGTTTTACTCACCCAAATAAGCTGCCGATCGACAGCGCTACACTGAGGAACCCTGAGTGTTCTGGTAAACCAGGGCAATTTTAGCTAGCGATTCGTCCTACGCAGCTTGTTTTAACACAGTAAACACATAGACTACCATCCGATATTACTCACCTCTGAACGGCCAAATGGATAGCACAGTTAGCAGGTAATGCTAATGCTGCTCAAGCCATGCTAGCTGGGGTTAGAAGCAGACAACAGTTCGATAATACTCACCTCTGAACAGCCGAATGGATAGCACGGTTAGCGGGTAATGCTAATGCTGCTCCAGCAGTCCTAGCTGGGTTAGCAGCAGACTACAGGGCAATAACCCTCACCTCTGAACAGCCAAATGGCTAGCGCTTAGCGGGTTATGCTAATACTGCTGGAGAACTAAACTGAAACTCCTCTATAACACTGTACTTCAGCCTTCCGTACATCCTAACTGGTAAAACTCATACATAACGCACACTCAAACTAAAATACGCACTGACAATTTTGGGAAAATGAAAGTATTTTAAGTGCATCTTATAGAGCGAAAAATATGGTAAGTAATAAAGTAAATATCAACAAAAATGGAGATACTTGTTTTTCACTGAAAAGCGATAAAATACAAAGTGGCAACTTTACAGGAGGAGAAAAAGTAATATAATCGCTGTAGAAATTGTGTGATAAACACATGTATTCCAAGTTATTTTTGAGAATTTCTATTCCTATTAATCAAGAAATTAGAAAATGACATTTGGCACAATGTAAATAATGACTGCCATGTCTAAAAAAAAAAAGAAAAATAATAAAATTGCTATTTTGACCTTTAGAACCATCCCAGTTACAGACAGTAACTATTGCTTGTAAAAGGCTAGCTATTTCCAGCTACTGCCATGCCAAGAATGTGTTCATGAGCGCGACATTGTTACTGAAAGATAAATCACAGCACTGCTGCTGTATTATCAGTAAATGGAGCACTGGAGGACTTCTCCAGCACAATAGACTCAAACTGTTCTAGTGTGAAAACTACAGATTATCAGCCAATGATCCGCAAACTAACAAAACCCACTGTATGTAACAGTGAAGTGCAGCTTTAGGTTCCTGCTAAATCTTTTACTTCCTGTACAGCTCTGGGGGAAAAAAGTTTCTGAATCAGTTTCTCTGATTTTGCTATGTATAGGTATATGTTTGAGTAAAATTAACATTGTTGTTTTATTCTTTAAACCACAGACAACATTTCTCCCAAATTCCCCCCAAACAATAATGTCATTTAGAGCATTTATTTACAGAAAATGAGAAATGGCTGAAATAACAAAAAAGATGCAGAGCTTTCAGACCTCAAATAATGCAAAGAAATCAAGTTCATATTCATAACGTTTTAAGAGTTCAGAAATCAATATTTGGTGGAATAACCCTGTTGCATTTTTAATCACAGTTTTTTTCATGCATCTTGGCATGTTCTCCTCCACCAGTCTTACACACTGCTTTTGGATAACGTTATGCCACTCCTGGTGCAAAAATTCAAGCAGTTCACAGCTTGGTTTGATGGCTTGTGATGATCCATCTTCCTCTTGATTATATTCCAGAGGTTTTCTCATAATTTTTAAGTGGTCTCATTTTTTCCAGAGTTGTATATATGATACACAGAGTTATTCGCTGGAACCTGCAGCCACTGGATCTCTCGCACTCAAACAGGTTCTGTAGACTGACACTGTATCCACAGCAAAATGCAACAGACACACACACACACACACACACACACACACCTATGCCAAAGGCTTCCCTTCTTTCTGGAAAGACTTGTGGTTTTCCTCAGTATGACCGCGCGAGCGTGTGTTTTGACTGCACTTACATAACATATCATTCCGGTGAACACACACACACGCACACACACACACAAACACAATGTGATCGTCAGGGTGTGATGCTAAAGACATGCTCAGTCATGTTCTCTGTGCCACCAAATAATTGTCAACCGTACAAGCCAGTGTTCCAACGCCACAAGCATGCATTCCACTTCAAAACAGAAAACACACACACAGCACAGGCCATCAAGTACACCCCCTAATGACAGGATTACTACACACTCAGGAATTACCCAGCACTTATAATCAGCATCAACCAAAAAATCTGAATCAACGGACGCAAAAAATCCCAATCACACAGCAATTTTAACCGTCTATGGATCTGTGCAATTTACAGTAACTGCACTCCCTCAACATTTCCTGCTAATGCCGTAAAAGGAAAAGGTGCTGTTATGCCAGGAGGGCTGTTAGGACTTATGTCTTTAGCTGTTTGCGTAGTGTTTTGAGTGTTCCTTCTGTCTAGGACACAGTGTTCAAGACATTTTGGATGTTAGTGGACACCTATCTGATGTTAGTTAAATGTTAGCTTCAATAGCTGAAGTTAGTTAGATGGTATCTCCTCTAGATGACATTATTTAGGTGTTCACTACTCTAGCTGATGTTAGTTAGATGTTAGCTACTCTAGCTGATGTTAGTTAGATGTTAGCTACTCTAGCTGATTTTAGTTAGATGTTAGCTATTTTAGCTGATGTTAGATAAATGTTAGCTACTCAAGCTGATTTTAGTTAGATATTAGCCACTTTAGCTGATTATAGATAGATGTAAGCTACTCTAGCTGATGTTAGTTAGATGTTAACTATTCGAGCTGATGTTAGTTAGATGTTAGCTACTCTAGCTGATGTTAGTTAGATGTTAGCTACTCTAGCTGATTTTAGTTAGATGTTAGCTACTCTAGCTGATTTTAGTTAGATGTTAGCTACTCTAGCTGATTTTAGTTAGATGTTAGCTACTCTAGCTGATTTTAGTTAGATGTTAGCTACTCTAGCTGATGTTAGTTAGATGTTAATTATTCTAGCTGATGTTAGTTAGATGTTAGCTACTCTAGCTGATTTTAGATAGATGTTCACTACTCTAGCTGATTTTAGTTAGATGTTAACTACTCTAGCTGATGTTAGATAAATGTTAGCTACTCAAGCTGATTTTAGTTAGATATTAGCCACTTTAGCTGATTATAGATAGATGTAAGCTACTCTAGCTGATGTTAGTTAGATGTTAACTATTCTAGCTGATGTTAGTTAGATGTTAGCTACTCTAGCTGATTTTAGTTAGATGTTAGCTACTCTAGCTGATTTTAGTTAGATGTTAGCTACTCTAGATGATTTTAGTTAGATGTTAGCTATTCTAGCTGATTTTAGTTAGATGTTAGCTACTCTAGCTGATTTTAGTTAGATGTTAGCTATTCTAGCTGATGTTAGTTAGATGTTAATTATTCTAGCTGATGTTAGTTAGATGTTAGCTACTCTAGCTGATTTTAGATAGATGTTCACTACTCTAGCTGATTTTAGTTAGATGTTGGCTACTCTAGCTGATTTTAGATAGATGTTCACTACTCTAGCTGATTTTAGTTAGATGTTGGCTACTCTAGCTGATTTTAGTTAGATGTTAGATATTTTAGCTGATTTTAGTTAGATGTTAACTACTCTAGCTGATTTTAGTTAGATGTTAGCTACTCTAGCTGATTTTAGTTAGATGTTAACTACTCTAGCTGATGTTAGTTAGATGTTAGCTACTCTAGCTGATGTTAGTTAGATGTTAGCTACTCTAGCTGATTTTAGATAGATGTTCACTACTCTAGCTGATTTTAGTTAGATGTTGGCTACTCTAGCTGATTTTAGTTAGATGTTAGATATTTTAGCTGATTTTAGTTAGATGTTAACTACTCTAGCTGATGTTAGTTAGATGTTAGCTATTCTAGCTGATTTTAGTTAGATGTTAGCTACTCTAGCTGATGTTAGTTAGATGTTAGCTACTCTAGCTGATTTTAGATAGATGTTCACTACTCTAGCTGATTTTAGTTAGATGTTAGATATTTTAGCTGATTTTAGTTAGATGTTAACTACTCTAGCTGATGTTAGTTAGATGTTAGCTATTCTAGCTGATTTTAGTTAGATGTTAGCTACTCTAGCTGATGTTAGTTAGATGTTAGCTACTCTAGCTGATAGTTAGATGTTAGTTACTGTAGCTGATGTTAGTTAGATGTTATCTATTCTAGCTGATGTTAGATGTTAACTATTCTAGCTGACACTAGTTGGATGTTGACTACTCTAGCTGATGTTAATTAGATGTTAGCCAATTTAGATGAAGTTTGCTAGACATTACTACACCATATTAGTTCGATATTCATTACTCTAGCTTATGTTTGCTAGATGTTACCTACTTTAGATGCTGTTAAAATTAAACTAATTGATACGAACTACTCTGATGCTAGTTAGATGTTAACTAATGTTTGTTAGATTTTAACTACTCCAGTTAATGTTAGATTGATCTTAACTGATCTTGAAGACATAGGTTACTCAAGACAATGTTTGTTACAATATATGTGAACTTGTCTACATGATGTTAGATATTCAGAGAGTTCCACCAATGCAGCATTAAATGTTTACAGTTTAATTTAAGGAGTTCAACAAAATGCTGTTACAAAATTTAAGCTGTTTATTTTTCACAGTCCATTTGATTTCAAAGATTAACAAATAATTAAGCCTATTAAACAGTTTCATGGAATTGAACACGTCTAAATATGTGCAAATGAAAGAATAATAAATGAATGCATTGGCGAGCTCAGAAACACAAAAATGAATGAAAGACATCAGAATACTAAACTAAAGTGGATGATTGCATAATTGTTTATAATAACAATTATGAATAAAAGCATTTGACATCTAGTCAGGTCAAAATCTCTCTTGAGAAGATAAGAATATCACTGTCTGCAAGCAAACACCTTCCTAAACATAAATACAGAGGCTTTATTTTGAGATGTGCACCACTGATAACACTCAAAACCAAGGCCAGATTAGCATCTACAAACAATGTATGGTGGAGGCTGTGCTGGGCTGGGTTTGTACGGCTGCCAGCTGAACTGTGTCACTGGTGTTTACTGATATGACTCCTGATAGAAGTGATTTGAATCACAAAGATTCAGTCAAATGTGGCAAAAATGAGAATCATATTACTTTATCTTTGATTCTGGAAAATAATGACCCATTTAAATTATTATAAGAACTGTGTGTAAATAGACCTGTTGCCATTATAATAACTTATCGTACAATCATTTTTTTAACCGCGTTAATTTTTGATGACGCCGATAATAGCCATTGGGCATGTGAGTTTTGTGTGATCATTTGGACACTTGTGTCTTTGGACGCTAATTTGTGTTTTATAGCATATACATATATGACCAGAAAAAGGAATCTGAAAGTGCCTTTGTGTCCAGAGTTAAAAAAAAAAAATATTTAATCTATATGTTACTTTTTGTTGTTTAATATTTAGTGCAGTTTTCTCAGAACCCACAGTGTGTCACATCTGGTGCTGAAAATGCTCCTGTTCCTCCCACACTCAGCTCTAACGGGGATTCTCAGCCTAACAACTACACTACCCAGAACGCACCACCCGCTGACATCACACACACACCCGATCATGTGACACATCACCTGCCTCCTCCAGGAAGCCCCGAATACTGATTACCTGCAGTATAAAAGAGCACCACATGCACACACCTGTGCAGAGTATTGTTAGTTCTACCTCATTACTAAGCGTTCTATCTCTAGTCTCTGTTATTTCGTGTATGACCTTGCTTTTGTTTTTTTCTTGTTTTTTCAACGCCGATTTCTGTTCCTCTGATATTGGATTTACCGTGTTTGACCTGGACTGTTTAACGTTTTTTGCCTACTGGATTATCTCTGCTGCTGGATTTTCTATGTATGATTCTCTGGACTGCCCCTGTTTATGGTATGCTTTTGTCTGCGTGGTTCCTGTTTGCTGTGATTACCCTTTTTCTGTTTTTGACCAACCCTGTACCGTTGTTTATTTTTAATAAACACAATATCTGCATCTGTACATGTCCTGTCCTGTCCTAACTATGACACAGAGTCCCAAGGTGGTTGTACTTTATTTGTTTTAGTTATTTGTATTAGTTATTAAAATATTTTAATATTGGAAGATCAATGTCTGCTCTTAATAATAAAAAGTTAGTTTAATTGTAACATGGTGTAATAGTATTATGCTAAAATTGCTAGTGTCTTAAAGCTCTTTTTGGGAGCCCAGAAGCAGGAAAAAGCATTTTCTATAGTGCCCCTTTAAAATGAGGGTATTATCGTTTATCACAATTATTTCTGGGACAATATATCATCCTGAAAATGTTGTTATCGTGAGAGGCCTATGTGTAAATGTTCAAACTATGTTCATTAGCACTATATTTGATCTACTTTTCTATCTTTTGATAGAAATCATTTAATCTTTCCTCCATTTAATTCACACTTTCCTTAACATTTTATACTGGAAACCATGTACAACACTGGTTCCATGTTGCCCCCTCATATGGATGTCCATAATGGGGCCATCAGGGACAGTGATGGAACAATAAGGGTTTAACATGATCTTAGTTGTACGCTGTCTACTTGAGATTAAGGTGGGCTTTAATGATTGGGTCCATTTGGAAAGCTCAACTTTGTCCAAGTAAAAAACCCACTTAGATCCCAGGCCCACCTGGAACCCACTTAATCTCACCCCATCCCACCTCGCTGATGTTAGATAGATGTTAGATCCTTTAGCTGATGTTAGATGTTAGCTATTCTAGCTGATGTTAGCTAGATGTTAGCCATTCTAGCTGATGTTAGATGTTAACTCTTTTAGCTGATGTTTGCTATTCTAGCTGACATTTCTTAGATGTTGTCTACTCTAGCTGATATTAATTACATGTTAGCTAATTTAGATGAAGTTTGCGAGACATTACTACACCATGTTAATCAGATGTTAACTACTGTAGCGAATGATTGCAAGATGTTCCACACATTTGATCCCTATGCCAGCTGATATAAGAGTCTCTTTAATAGACATTTTTTAGAATATTGTCCCAATTTTACATTAGTTATAAACATGTTCGTGCTAGAATATTTCAGTAACACCACAGAAGATGGGAAAGATAAATATTGAGATCCTTTACAGCCACTGAATTAAAGGAATTTAGCATTTAATTCACCCATGGATGTAAACACACACACACACACACACACACACACACACACACACACACACACGACTGAGTATGCACTAAGCATACTCATCCACCACCACTTCAGCCCCTAGGGAACAATTGATGGTGCTTTGCTCAAGGGAGCCTCAAACATAACTGTTCAGGGAGGAGAAAGAACTGGTCCTTCACATCCCCCTGCCCTCACTTCCTGCAGGTCCAGGGGATTGAACTGGTGATCTTCCGCTACCCTTCCTGTCCCCTTCCTGTCCCCTTCCTGCCCCAAGCCAGATCCTTTCTATTTAATGTTGTCCCAAAGGGAGGATCTGTGGTACAGTCTCTTTCTCTCTTTCTCTTACAGAATGACGTATCACCACAAGAATTTATTTATTTAAAAGTTTATTTGAATGTTTAGCTGACTAAAGACCAAAAAAACCCTCAAGCATCCAAGCACTGGATTTACTTCTTATTTATTGTTAACTTCAAATACAAAACATATTCTTGGATGTTCTTCAACTAAAGAACAAGTAAATTAGGTTGGGTTTGGGAACAGCCCATGCATGTTAAGAAATGACGTCTAGACGGTCAACGCTCAGACATGAAATAATGTGTGTGTTTGGAGTTATCAGAGGAGATTATTTTTTTAAATCATGATTTCCATTTAATAAAAAATGCTACTGTGTACATAATCTTGTTCTCCAGAAAAAATAAGCTTTCACTTTGCTGTAATGCTTTTAGCATTTCATGCCAATAAAACAAGCGAACTGGCACTGTGAAGGAAAATTTGAAACTTTTTAAATTTATACTCACAAAAATGAACATAAACTGTAAATAACAATATAGTATTAGGAGTGTTTGCTGTTGCTTGCATTTTTCTTTATTTATTACATCAAATAAACTAGCACTTCCTAGGCATTCAGCACTGCTATTCAAAGACCAACTATAAAACAAACTTTAATAGTATACTTATGCAATAACAAACATGTTCCTACAGGTTCTTCAGGGATTAAATCTGGTGATTGTGGTGGTTTTGGTAGTTGTCATCACCTGATTTTAAAACGGCCTCAAAACACAGCATTGTCTTCACATACTTGTTAAAACAGTTAACCGTTTGGTGGATTTACCACTTTGCATTTAATGAAAGGTCAGATCCGTCACATGGAAAAAAACAAGTGTTCAACATTGAGCACTGTGTATCTAAGTATTTGTGATTAAGTCTGCCTGCCAGTTTACTTCTCTCTATATCTGATTCATGAATACAGTGATTATTTTCTGTTGGCTGAATCTCTAAAGGCAGTTTACAAACATAAAATCATTAGATGGGTGTGGCACCCCACAAAGTCACATAAAAAGGATTCATAACAGCTTTATAACCTCAGAGTGCTGTGACTCAGATTATAAGATAATGAGAGAGAGAGTTTAAAGTTTCAAAAGATCAAAAGTTACTTTGAATCTTGAAAGAGAGAGAGAGAGAGAGAGAGAGAGAGAGAAAGGGAAGGAGGGAGGGAGAGGGAGGGAGAAAGAGAGAGAGAGAGAAAGAGAGAGAGGGAGGGAGGGAGAGAGAGAAAGAGAGAGAGGGAGGGAGGGAGAGAGAGAGAAGCTGGGGAGAGAGAAGAGAGAGAGAGACAGAGATATTGGATATTCAATTACCTATATATATATATCTATTGTCAAGTTATACACAGGGTGGATTTGGAAGTTCTGGGGCCCCAAGGAATGTTTTTTTTCTGGAGGCCCGGATCAAATGGATTCTTGTGTATAGCAAAATGCAATATTGACTCTGACAACCTAGTCTCAGGTAACTCATCCTCGTCATACTTTTTATTTCTTGCTACTGTGAAAAAATTGGTGAGCTTTGTCAAGCTTTCTGTGCTGGACTTCCTTTCCTTAATCCTAAACTTTTTTGGGCACCGCTGGGATAAGACTGTTTCATGGTTGTGCTGAAGCTACCTTAGTGTACCTCGCCTAGCTTAACTTGCATCTACGGTGTCTCTTCTGTGTCAAACAAAAAAGAAATAATGCATTTGGCCAGCAGGGGGCCCCCTGATCCCTGGGGCCCCAAGCAATTGCGTGGTTTGCGTGGTGGTAATCTGCATTTTATTAATGTGGTAGATTTTTTTTATTACATTATTTAGTTACATTATTATTCTATACAAAATAAGAGCATCTGTAAGTTGATTACAAAATAGACAATCATTTTTAATTTAAACTTACTCCTGTTAATGACACTCAGTCCTGTTACTGAAAGACACTATGCTTAATAATAAAATGTATTTATAGTTATTTTGTGTGCACATTTGTACATGGAATTTCCTGGGGACAGAAATGGCACCCATTCGGAGGAATGGCCCATATATATATAAATATATGGAGGAGAGAGAAAGGGAGAGAGACATGAGAGAGAGAGAGAGAGAGAGAGAGAGAGAGAAGAGACCAAGTGAAAGGGAGCGTGGGAGAGCAAATCAGGCAAAGTCGCTACAGAAAAGTTGGACTCTGAACACTGTGTAATTGTGTAGACACTCAGCTCATTATAATGCAGCATACAAAAGCGTCATAGACCAAACACACCTTGAGTTCAGATCAACACCCACACAAACCGATTCCACACAAAGTTCTCATCAATTTAGAACTAAACCACATTTACATTTACAAAAAATCAGACAAATTCCTCCAGGAGGAAATGGAACAAAAAGCGAAAGAGAGAAGGAAACCCGAGGAGAACGAGGAAGCTGATGAGGGCTGTGGCCAGAGAGGAGGAGAATCCTGCTCCCTCACTGACTGTCTCTCTCTTTTTCCCACGTGCAAGCAAACACACACACACACACACCAGCGAGTGCATACACACACACATGCGCTCTCGCACGGAGGCATCTCAGTCATCCAGCCTTTCCATTCCAGCACACTGAGGAGAGTTTCTCTGAAAGACTCCAGACTGCCGGCTCCTCTGAGGACAGCAAACACACACTTACATACACACTCACACACTCAGAGACGAACATACACAGCCTGCGATTAAGGTAAGATAAACCTAATGTACTCATTATCACTTTATCCACAGCACTTGCCGGTATTTTACAGCCAAACAACAGTAGCAGCAGGTCAAAGTGCTTTTGCAGTGTCACAGTGTTTGCTGATCTACAAAGTACAGAAAATATTAGTATATATCTTATAGTACAGCTTATTTTTCTGTTTTTCATATATATTTTTTACGTTTTGAGCACTATTAAATAACATAACAAATTAACCTTAATGTAGAGACTACAGACTATTAAAGTAAACATGTTTCTGATAATAAACAGCATTTTATATTGGATTCTTATCCATCAACTTAGTCCATTATTTAAAATCATTTGTTTGGGCAATGTGAGTGTTTTTGCCTTTGAAACTCCAGACTATATTAGAATAGATGTAGATAAACACAATCTCAGTAAAATACCATAAAATTTGACGAGAACTTTTTATTTTAAAGCAAGTTTTTTAAAGAGATCTTGTGAGCATGGTTCCAGATTTATCAGGAAAGTTCCCAGCCTGAGCGCAGATCACCTGATAAAGACATCATTAAGCACTGATTGACCAAACCAGGTTTTGATATTATAACTATGAATAATACTTTAATAGACTTTACATGAGAAGAGCTGTAGAGATGTTATAATGAACACAGTGATATAAAAACTTTACTTTTTGCCTTAAAGTTATTTGTATTAATTGTAATAAAGGTATTTGACCTGTTACACTATCAATTTACTGTCCAGCGTATTCATTTAACTTACTGCTCTTTAAAAAGGGTGTAATTGGATTATTATATTATAATATAATATTAATAATTTAATGAATAATAATAATTGTTATTAATAATACTGTTATTGTGATGCTTATGATGAGTCATTGTGGACTGGATAGCATCTGCACATATTTCACACATTTCAACACAGAGTTTAAATGGTTCTTTCATAATTAGATGAAGTGCAGCAACTATTGAATAACAATCACTGTACTAAGTGTGAGAAAGTAGAATAGCAATGGAATTGCATTTTATATGATTCTGCTGATGCTGATGTAATGGGTCTGCCTGTCAGAATATCACAATACATTTTAGTTTATTTTGAACATGTATTTAAATATCTTGATCTAATATTTTAACACTACTGTCACACTACCTCTATTGAGGTAAACTCTTGCAAAAGAGAGAGTTTTAAAAACATACCTGGTCATATTTTTTAATTTCCCAGAAAAGCTCTCTAAAATAATAAAACTACAAATATTGTAAATACAATATAATTTAATGTCCCAACATTAATTTTTTTCCTCGCTGAATAGTCTAATTAGTCAAATTAATAATTTATTGGGTTAACTCAGGAGTGCAGTTGCGGTGATGAATATAAACAAATCTGTAACAAAACTACATTTCCACATAGCTCAAACATTATTGACGCCTTTTAGTAAAACCTAAGTCAAAGTTGATGCTAATTTGTTTTTTATTAAAATTATAATACAATATATAATGCTTCACAAACAAGATTCTCCACAGAACTGAGCCTTACTGTTTATTTAATCCTGTTCAGTTTCACCCCTTTAAAAATTGTAATTTAAATTAAAGTTTTTTTGCACACAAAAAATAGAAGAAAATCCCAGTTTTAAAGCTTTTAAAACTTGTATCTGATGAGCAAATGCCATTAAAGCAACAGAGCAGCTCTGAAGTTGTGTGAAGTTTTCTGCGTGTTATCTGTGCAGTCCCCCTTTTTTTCCAGCTCATTTACAGGGAAATTAGGTTGGCATTCTGCTGGGCATTGCCTCCGGTGTAGCATTTAAAAGTCTAGGCAAAGTCCCAAGCACTGTGCCTCCCACGTTTACGACATCTAAAGCTCTAAAGTTCAGAATCATGATAGGGGAAGCTCTGTGAGCAGGTAGGACATGAGAAGTTTTTTTCTAAAGCATTTAAAAGAGTAATTGTATATTCTGTGTTTCAATGAGCACCTGATTCTTTACAGAAGTGTGAGTGGAGAGTGTTGCGAGCTGTGTGTACACAGTGATAAATGCTATTGACTGAATTAAAGGGTGTAACAGGTCATTTAAAGGGAACCTGAGACTTTAGTGACGAATGTTGACAGCCTCAAAACAACAGCGGAGACGTATTGCTCTGTGACTGGGGTCAAACAAAAGCTCTTTTATAGCTACTCTATACTGACAAAAGTACTTTGGAACACAGGACACCTGCTTATTTGTTGTTTCTTTCCAATTTAAGAATATAAAAAAAGAGTTTATCCTGCTTTTGTTGGAGTAACTGTCTCTACTGTCCAGGGAAGGTTTTCTACTAGATTTTGTAAAAAACATTGCTATGAAGATTTGATTGCATTCAGCAACAGGAGCATTTGTGAAGTCAGGATGTTAAATGATCACCACTTACCTCATCCTTGCTTGCTATCTCCTATCCCTTCCTATCTCCCATTCCTGACTCCCTAGCTTATAACTAAAAAAACATTACATGGAGCACTTTTCATCATTTCAGCTCAACACTTTATATCCTTCTAGCTCCCACCTGGTATTAGGCATGGTGCCAATGTGTTCCTGTTTATCTGCACCAGAAAGTCACATGCTTTTTGCAATAATTGCAATACTCTACAAGGACTAGACAAGCTGTGTGTGTGCTTTTGCACATCTGTTTCTGCAGTTGGTGTGAATTAAGTAGCTAAATGCATTAATTAGAAGGTGTGTCCACAAATATTTTCCACAAATCTCTTCCTCCTGCTTTGTTGTTACTATCTTCATTTTGCTACTCTGTTTAAATGTACAGCAATTATATAAGAAGATACGTCACGCAAATTCCATTTCATTCAATTAATAGAGTGTATCAAAAACCTCAATCCTTTTTTATGGACCCAAAGACCAGAAATTACAAAATTATAGTAAAAAATAGAACTTAAGCTACTGAATTCAGCAATATATCAAAATATGAGGAGTCAATGGCAACAATACTGCAGTTTGGTAATCGTTGTGACCTAAGAGCCAATATGCAGTACTGTGCAAATCCTAAAAAGGCACCTCAAGATTATTTAAAAAAAAAAAAAAAAAAAAAAACATACCTGGTCATACATATTTTTTAATGTCACAGAAAAGCTCTCTAAAATAAAATAAAAAAATACAAATATTGTAAATAAAATATAATTTAATGTGCCAACATTCAATTTTAATTCTCACTGAATTAGTCTAATTAGTCTAATTAATAATTTATTAGGTTAAATCAGCAGGTGCAGTTGCAGGTGGTGGATATAAACAAATCTGTTAGAGAAAAAATCTGTAACAAAACTAGATTTCTACATAGCTCAAACATTATTAACAACTTTTTGTAAAATCAAAGTCTAAGCCATTCTTTTCTTGTTATTTTTTAATACTAGAGTATTGATGCTAATTTGTTTTTGTATTAAAATTATAATACAATATATAATGTTTTACAAACAGTATTTTGAACAGAACTGAGCCTTACTGTTTATTTTCCCACCAAAAAAACAGTCGTTCCAACAGTCTGCAGTAAAGCATCTGTTGTTGTAACTTAGCAACCATTGTTTGGTGAAATAACGTAAACTAGCAACCGCTGGTTAAAGTAATGATGCATATATGGTTAAAAGCTTCCTCCAACTGCGGCTGTAAAGCTGTGGCCCCGAGCAACTGTTTACGCAACTTAGCAACCCGTAGTTAGTGTAGTGATACATGTGGAATTCATCACAGCGCTAACCAGTGGTGGAAAACAGTTCCTGCAGTACCTTAGCAACCACCGGTTTTGTGAAATTACATATTCATACTGCAGGGAAAAAATAAAATAAAAATAAAACCTTCTGCTACAGGATACATCAGCACATGGGAACTGATTAAAACACAACCTAAAACACTGTGATAAATTGAAACTAATAAACTCAATTACACTAAAATAAAAGGTCTTTTTAATTAATTAATTTAATTTTAATTAATTAAGTTAATTTCTTGATACAATGAGATGTCAAACATTACTGGTAATGCATTACCCTTAATTAGATATAATCTAATATGTCTACTACAATAATATATGATTTTATATAATATATGATCAGATACTAAATCAAATAAAACAGTATTCAATGGAAGAACGTTTGACATAACTGAAAAAAATGTATATATATATATATATTTTTTTTTCAGTTATGTCAAACGTTCTTCCATTGAATACTGTTTTATTTGATTTAGTATCTTATATATATATATAACCAGAAAAATGGGTTTTTGCTTCGTGTCCATTTCTTTAAATATTAGAAATAATATATGCAATTCAAAAATCGCTAAAAGCATTTGGTCTCTGGTAAGTACCTTAAAAAAATATTGACTTAATGGAAGTCAATATAAAAAGCCATTTTCTCTCATATTATATCAAAATGTGAAAATGGCAAAAACGGAGATACAAGGTTCTTGTTTATAAGCATTAACAAGTTAAATGATTTAAAGCAAAAGAGCAATAACAAAAAGCAAAAATTACCAACTACAGAAACAATGCCTTAGAAGGGCTAAAAATAATATATTAAATAATGTAAAAATCGTACGAAATGATAATAGATTTCTGCTTTGTGTCATCTTAAGATTAATATATACAAGCAAAGCTAAATATATGTTTTTTCGGATGAGATAAGGTGAATCATTTGTTTTCTTTCTTACTTTTCTCAGAAGCATCAATCTCCCAAAGCCCACAGACATACAAACTTTGGGGAAAAAGCATTTTGTAAAAGCATTTTGTTTAGAGATCTGTAATCAGAGTCAGTAATCAGAACAGAAACATACTGCAGTGCACTATAAAATACAACCAAGTGAAGATAAACATATCTAAGGTAACTAAAGGAAAACATGGCAGGACTGATGGTTCCAAGGTAGTCTTTGTTGGTCACATGCTGTTGCCATCATCTTTCTTCAAAGATAAGAAAATATGAAAAAAAAAAACATCTGCTTTTACACACTCACACACACACACACACACACACACACACACACACACACACACACAGAGACAGAGTTAATCCTGTTTTGAGCACAGCAGCGAGACAGATATGGCACAAGCACAGAGTAGTAAATTTCACCATGAAGTAAGTGGAAAATATCATTTAATTTTTGTAACTAGAAGGCGGGGGTGGGTGGGTGGAGGGGACTATTGAGCAGTGAAGTTGGACCCAGACTGACATTCCAGTGTCTTTGTGGAAAACTGAAGCTAACACAGAAATGTCAGGACACTTACACTCCCCTTCACCCTTTAAATTTATTGAAATGATCCCATCATTTTCTTATCATAACTACCAATTTATCACTCTAATATCACTCAAACTCATACATCATCGAAAATGTTACACTAAGGAGAGAAGGAAAAAATAAATATTAGTCTAGTTTCTAATGTGACAAATTTAATTCAACGTTTAAAGGGAAAAGACACACAAAAAAATATAATATTGTGATATTATTTTAGGGCCATATTGCCCATCCCTATTTCCTAGTTCATTCATCCTGTCCTTTAATCGTAGTGGTTGAGCCATTTAAAGCTGTTGTAAAAACATCATGTTTCTGCATTCACATGCTCTAAAAAAATAGGGCTGGTGAATTTCTGTAGCTTTTAAACATTATTTTTCAACTCATATTTAACTCAGCAGTTAACAGACATATTTAGTAAGTGTTTGAAGCAGAGAACTCAAGAATCTGTGCTGGACTGTGGCCCCAGTTCCTTATCCTTGTTTTAAATCAAGCCACACAAGGGTAGTTGCAATATTTGATATGTAGCTCAACCCAAACAAATCAATACCAGCCCAAAAAAACTGCTAGTTAATCTGACAAAGTGTGTTAAAGGGATAAGAAACTCAGTTTCTGAAGCTGTGTAGAAAGTAGGGCTGCACAATATTGGAAAAAAAAAATTACATTGCAAATGTTCTTTTTTCAACAATATATATATTGTGATATTAAACAACGCAGGGCCCATGATGTCGGACTGATCAACAGCTGAGTCAGTGCTAAGCTCTCAAAACCCAAGGAAAACAGCAAAACAACAGTAATCGGCCCTTTAATCAGGCATTAAATGGCTTTTTAAAAGGTAAATATGAGCGTTTTACTGGGATTAAAAGCGTGAATTCAGCTGTAACTGGAAATATTTTCGCTAAACTGTGCTGGACTGAGGAGCACAGCTTTTAACACATGCATTTACAAGCACGTGCCCAACCATGTGGATGGAGACCATTTGGTTACCTCGCTCCCCCTCCCTCTTGTGCTTCTCAGGCAGCAGCAGCCTGTAACTCACACAGAGACAGAGACAGCGCTGTGTGATTGAATTTCCATAAGTGACATTGCACGCCCTGCGATGTGACTATTGCACATTCGTACATCGCGATGGCAATGATAAAACGATTTATTGTGCAGCCCTAGTAGGCAGTCAACACTCTAAGTTACACAGTGTTATGTGTGTTCTGGAAATATACCATCAAAGGTTTTACCACCCTCAGTGGACAGTGCAGGTAATGGCAATGATCGTGACCAGCAGCATCTGGCTAGAATTGTCCCTACAATCAGACCAGCAGTCGTTTTCTAGCAAAAATCAAATCCACATTCGATACAGGAGCACCCACACACTTATCCCACAGCTCAGTGCACCATTCTTCAGCTTCCACTGAACATGCCAAAAGTCATGGGACATTTATTAGTTCATGTCCTACGACATGTCGCATGTCCGTGTATATACTGAAAGGACAACAGTAGCCCACAGAATGCACCAATTCATCTGATTTAAACCAGCAAAAAAACATTACAAGTGTATTTCCATTCCACTCTGGCAGAACATCGGCATCTATATTACGTTTGGTTTTAGACAGCAGAGCATGAAGGAATCTGTCTCAAGGTTCCCACAAACAAGGCCATGAAGCCAAGCTACAGCTCGTTCCAAATGACTGAGATTATACCAGCTCAACAAAATCATTTTTCAACAGCAAGAATAAAACAGGATCATCTTCAGAGGAAATGAATCGTGAGCCTGGACAGTGGCAGCAGCTCAGCACACTAACAGAAGCCAAAAGTTGCACATCACTCAGAAGATCTCATGCTCTAATCAAATAAATATGATTTATTGGAATCAGTTTACACAGATGGGTAGTATTCATAAAATAAATTTGTGGGGATTTTGCTCTTCTTTCAACATTGGAAAGCGTCCCTGACTGCAGCGAATCTGAGGAATACTGGTGTAACTCTCAGTTTTGTGGGACAGTGTTGTCATGAATCCCCAAAAGCATACTGTCTCAAAGATGGTAACTTTACAAGAGAAGGAAACATATAATTAACGTTTAGTGGAATTGTATTTCCAGATATTTCTGAGCATTTCTTTTGGCCCATTCACTTTGGAATTGTTGCAAAGAATGGAAATGGAAATTTTGAAAGTGAACAATGGCAAAAATGCAGCAACAATAGCACCAATAAGTAAATGTGGCCAGATTTTATGTTAAGAGAAAACCAAGATGATGATCAGAAATTTCCTCTTAAAGTCACAAAAATGGCAGGATAACATTTATATATAAAAAAAAAAATCAAGATGATCAGAAATTTCCTCTAAAAGTTACAAAAATGGCACAATAATTATAAAAAAACAAGATGATCAGAATTTCCTCTTAAAGGTTACTTCATTACAAGGTTACTTCAGCACAGTCTTATAATACTATAAAAAGTTTATCATAGTGTGTTGTTTATTATGTTGTTTTACATATATTTATAATCAGGAATAAATATTAAAATATTTACATATAAATGAGAAAATAAATGAGTAGTATTTTGTAAATATTTTGAACTTTATTAAATGACAAATTTGTTACGATTTTGTCATGTTGTATAGCTTAAAACTGTTTCATTTCTGAAACGCAAGAGATAAAAAAAAAATAATGTTAAAAGTCAGTTATTTAATCAAAAAAGCCTTAAAAATGTAAACGGTTATTTCTGATTATTTATATGCTGTAAAGTTGTATAGAACTAACATACTAAGATAATTTATGCACTTTATGCAAATAAATGGATTTATATTACAGAAGAATTTAACGCTTTGAAGTGTAGAACATGTAGAAATATGGCATCTTTTAACATTAGGTCTTATCCAGCATTAAGCATTAAAAAATATAATACAACTATTTACTGACTTATAATTCAACTACACATTTATAGTTCTTGACAAAAGCATTTTTTTCAACCATTTTGTCCATAAAGTCACCGTCATAACCTTGGGACACTGGGATTTGTGGAGCAACATAAATAACATATTTGCAGTAAAATTTAGGGTGATTGTTCCAGTATTGGCTTCTTTTGCATATGTGAACAGAACAAAATGACCTCAGATACTCAAAACAAACTCACAAACAAGCTGACCTCAGATCACCTCGCACGGTGGTCTCAGTTCATGTCATTTGTGGATCGTTTTGTGGTGATATTGATTTGGGCATTGTGAAAAAAAGCCCACTCTGCTTTGCATTTCACTTTGTGGTGAAAAAAAAAAAATAACCTCAAGGCTTAAAATACAAACACATACAACCCATTAGCTCCCAGCACTTAGTGGGTAAAAACAAACTCCTCAGAAGAAGTACGGTAATGGCTGTGCGTGATTTCACAAAGTGATACCAGATTTTAGCATTAAAGCTAAATATTATAGTCAGAGTTTACCCACAAAACAAACTACTTCAAAAGGATACTGCTTTTATAAAACAGCTACAGATAATATAGTAAAAAAAAAAAGAATAACAAATTTTGGTCAAAGACTGTTTAATATCCAGGTTTTTTAATAACCTACCGATATTGCTTTATGATAAACTTTAACATCACTACCTATAATTCAGTGTTTGTCAGGTCTGGGTTGCAGTGTGAACAAAAAGTGGTCCAAGGTCTAATCAGTGCTAAACCCTTTAAATACCTCTAAAGTAATTTATTAAAATAATAATCTAATTAAACTATACTGAATAGGGATGCATGTTGGTCCAAACCAAACATAATGAATGTTGCAGAAGGCAGAACACAGAACAGGTTTTCTTTGCCAATTAACTTTGCCACACATTTCACTTTTTAATACATGGCACATCATAAATACATTTTTGCCTTACTTTTCAAAGAAAATTATTATAAAACTACAATTAACACTCGATATCTTTCTTATTTCAGCAAACACACCAACAAAGCACAATATATTTACCCCACAAGTAAATATCTAGTCATACATTTAGCTAACTAGATAATGCAATGGTGTAATTTTAGTCGGACATTTACCTCAGTAGTGCTGTTCTAAAGAAATTCACACAGAGAAAGGTAGCTGAAGTTTTCTTAGCTAATGTTAATATCTTAAATCTGTGCAGATTGTACCTTAAAAAGCATGATAGTACCAAGTTGTGCTGAATTCCTTGCACTCCCTGCATTTATACAGCAAAGTGTTAAAACAGACAGATTAGACTAAATTAGTCATTGTTCATTGTAATTTTTTGCCCATTTTGGCTGAATTTTAATGTCGGAGAATATTTTCTGAATATTGTGCAGCCCTACATAATTTTAGCTTAATTCACATGCAGCTGGTTCTGTTTCAGGTTCACATAATTTAAAACTAAGCGTGTGTGAAAACCATTACACACTCATTACACTACGGAGAATATCTCTGCCCTGCTCACTGCCTTGACCATGAGAGATAGACAAGAAACCTTCAGTAATCAGTAATATGCAGGAGTGGAATGCTAACACAGCACAACGTGTGTGTGTGTGTGTGCATGTATTAGTGTGATGTTCAAAATAGACCCAAAAGCAGGCCAAAAAGTTAAGCAGATTTAGGAGTTAGTGGAGATATGGAGCATTCCTTTTTCTGTTTGTCTGATGCATCAGTCATGCAGTGCTGAGCGCTCTAAAAACAACCGGAAAAAAAGCCAAAAAAATCTGTGGCAAATGCCACAGTCCTGAAATTTGCCACAGTGTATCTTGAGGTCTAGAATTAACACACACCAAGGCCACACAAGGTCCCTCAATCTGAAACTGAAATATTTCCCTGCTGATGTTGCGCTAAGGTTGCCAAGTGTTGCCAAGACTTTAACACTTTAAACACTTTTACACTTTTAAAGACACTGTGTGCTTTATGTACAAAACTACTGCACATAGACTGTGTTATGCTGTTTATATTCAGGAAATAAAACCTAGATTGTAAATTCAGTTTATACAGTTTAATCTGTTTTAAAAGTGTTTTAAGTGTTAAAGTATAATGACCTCTATTACTTTTAGGTTAGTGGAATTTGACTGGCACTCTTCTCCAGCCTCACTCTCAAGATAATACCTCAAAGCTTATACAAGCAAGAACTTTCCCAATCCTTCCTCTAAGGCAACACTTCATGATCAATGTATTTACTGCTACACTATTATTTTTGGAATGACAGTGTATAAACATCTACAAAATGCAAAAATTGAAAATTGTCTTTTTAGATTTGCCTTATATAGAAATGTTAGCAGTGCACAAATATAATTGTATAAAACAATTACAAATTCTGAACATTTTAGTGCAGTCTCTGAGCTCTGCCTGAATATTCTTTACATCAACAACATCCTGGTTTGAAACATCTGTCAGATGTCATGAGATCACACATATTTGATCACACATATGTGATTCTACTGAACCGCTGGGAAGACCAATGAGAGCATCCCTATTCAAGAAGCACTGCAATCTGAATTAAGTAAGTCATGGGATTCCAGAATGGAAGATATTCCAAGTAGTCTTCATCAAAGCCTGCAGCTGGGATAAGTATAATATTCTGGACCATCTGGACATCTGTCAGAGGCTCATGTTTCACATGTGCTCCTCCTGGATTAAGCATTTTTTTAGCCGTTAAAAACAAAACAAAATAAATAAAAAAGATAGTCAAAAAAGGAGTCACTGTTTTCAAAAAATTCCTTCCCCCAGCAGACATGAAACCTGCCTTCAAGAGCAAACCAAATGTTTCCACTACACCCCGTGGCTCTGAAACAACACATTAAATCATAGGATGTTCCTCATAGCCATTCAAGGAAAAGCAGGAAAAAAAAAATACACAAATAAATATACAACGCACCCAACAGTGCACAATGGGCCAGAAACAAAAAAACAAAATCCCACAGCTCCTAAAAGAGCAACACAGAAAATGCAAATCATAAATGAGGGGAAAAAAAATGATCTCAAGAGAGACGGCCACATCATCCACCCGGGTCGTTACACTAAATGGCGTCCGATCTAATTACGCTGACGTTATTATACACAGATGTGTTCACTTTCTCTTTCTTTCGTTGCTGAGGCACTGACACTTGTTTAGATAACATACAAAGCCTGTAATTTCAGAGATTTTTATGATAACATTTATTAAACTGAATTAATCAGATTTCTCGACTGAAGCTGATGCCATGCTGCTGGCATTGTCTCTGTAAAAATTTAAACATGTGACAACAAGCCTATTCTTTCAGAGAAGCAAACACAAAGTTCAAAAGTTAATGAGGCTGTGTTCTCGGTCATGTTTATGGCGTATGACATCAGAAGAATGCAATAAATACAGTAAATCAGATGGTAATGTGAATAACATTGTAATACAAGATTGTACAAAGTTCTTGAAGCTGACTGCAAGACTCAGATGTTCCTTAAGACAATGATTTGATGGAGAAGGTGTGGTTAGAAACCTAGACTGAGCAGGGTGTTGCATTTTGGCATTTCACAAGGCATTACTGCAAAGTATGAGGTCAATCAAAAGCTGCCAAAGTGCTGCCATTTAGGTCTGTATTTTCCAAATTAATGTAAAAAGAAACTCACTTATTCTCCAAGTAGAAGAACAAAGCTTGCCCTAGAATACATTAGATTAGATTATATATTAAATAACATATTAGATTAAATGTATAATAGATAAAGAGGTAAGAAATGGAAATGGTGAAAGTGTAGTTTAAGCACAATGAAATAAGCTTATTTCCTCATTTTTCCTTACAAATACCACAAATATAATTACTGGGACACCTGCTCATTCATCTAACTAGCTTACTACCTACCTAAAATGCATCCCTCACCAACTGTTAGCTGTTAAAACACAAGTTCAGAGTACAGAGTAAAAGTTGTTGGCCAGTATAGAACCAGGCCAATATAGAACCAATATAGAACCAGTTTACACCTGGCATTAACATTTAATATATTTAAGTGGAAAGTGGAATGTGTTTTCTGAGATCGGATTCCAGCAGGCAAGTGAAATACGCCTGTCAAAAACACGTAATTACAAGTAATTATTGTGGATCTTGGCTCCTCTCTTTCAGTCCATCTTCCTCCTCTCTCGCTCTCTCTCTCTCTCTCTTTTATGCCTGTGCTTTTTTAAGTGGAGAGAGCAGCAGCAGAGTGCGTTCCACTGTGGCTTAAATAGTCTGGCGGATGTTCTAATAGAGTCATTCCAGGAATGTGAGAGCTATTCACCTGTCTAATGCATTATAGAAACCCCTACCCTTATCACACCCTTCCCAGGTCAGGACTGGTGATAAACAACACATTGGGCCTCTTTTTATTGATCTATAGACAAGCAGTCAGCTTAATTTAGGCAAGCACGTGGCTCAGCTTAATATAGGGTGCGTCAGTGCGTCTTTGCTATCGTGAAGACAGGAAAAGTACGTCCTTTGTGGCTTGAAACGAGCGAAAGGCATGTACTATACCTCTTAATTAATCATGGGTGTGTTTTGGCCATGACATGAAATAAACCAATCAGCGTCTCACTTGCCACTTCCTTTAAAAGCCAGGGGTGCTTTGACTTTTGGCACATTGCTATTTTAAAGCTGTAACGCTTCTGTGCTTCTCATCAGTCGAAACTGAACTGCATGTTCAACTGTGAAATTGTGCAACTGCTGCAAGTCTCTGTGTGTGCAAAACAACCGGAGGTGTACGCATGTTGAGCGTATTGTCAAGATAGCAATGAACAACTGACTGATGACTGTTGTCAGGGTTATCATCTGCTAGTGGCGCACCTGTAATTTTCATTGCCAAGATAGCAATATGCCAAAATTTTTTTAATATGCCTAATTTCCAGTCTTCCACACCCATGATGCAGGCACTAGACATAGGAAAAGACAGTTTGTGGGGTGTAAGATAGCAATGAGCATTGCGACACACCTTGTGCAGGGTGTATGATAGGGCCTATGGTTGTAAAATGCAAAATATATGCACTCTGTTGTACGTTTTACATGGGAAAGTAAAAATGGATCCACTTTGTTCGAACTGAGAACACATTTTAATAAATGAATGTAATGAATGACTGTAAACAGAATCCAGTTTAGTTATATCCAGATTCTATCCAGGTACAAAACACATGTTAATGCCAAGTGTAAACAAGTCTACAGAATCCCAAGTTTCGAATATGCTCCTTTCCCAATTCCCAGCTTGGTGCCCTGAGCATTAAATGTCCAGCAAATAGCTTTACAATGGGCGTGTCATTTAAATTGGCTGGTGCACAGCCTCAGCTATTTTGTCACATCACGAAAAAAGAAAAAAAATGTATAGTACTGTTATTACTGTATAAAGCATATTATTTGTATAAACGTCGCTCATAATGTCAATCTTCTTCATTTCAGGCCATCATGGACTCCCATCAAGATTTTGAGGACTTTGGGGACCATACCAACCACAGCTCAAACGAAACCGATTACTACGATGAAAACTACGGAGACTTCCACACTGTGTGCGACAAACACGATGTCCGTTCTTTTGGTGGCACCTTCCTTCCCATAGTGTACGCTCTAGCCCTTGTGGTGGGCCTGGCCGGAAACTCAATGGTGGTCTTCGTCTACTTGTCCAGAAAGCGCTTACGAACCCTGACAGACGTTTTCATACTGAACCTGGCCTTTGCAGACCTATTACTGCTCTTCACCCTGCCTTTTTGGGCAGCGGACGCAGTCAACGGCTGGGAGCTCGGCATCCCTGCCTGCAAGATAACCTCGGCCCTGTACACCACCAACTTCAGCTGCAGCATGCTGCTGCTAGCCTGCATTAGCGTGGATCGCTACCGGGCACTAGCTCAAGGCTCCACGAGTGCCCATGGACCATCTGGAAGTAACCCACGCAGAAAGAGGGTGATACTGTGCCTCTTGGTCTGGGGGGCTGCCTGTATCTTCGGTTTGCCGGACATGGTGTTGGTCACAGTCAAGTCTCACGCTGGTGGGCGTCAGGCCTGCAGGGCAGTGTACCCTCCTAGCATGGCGCGAGCCGCTAAAGCCACCTTGGAGCTTCTGGAAGTGACTCTAAGCTTCTTGCTGCCATTCCTGGTGATGATGTTCTGCTACTGGAAAGTCGGTAAGGCCTTGAGCCAGGCGGCAACTTCCGGAGTGAGGGGTGGAAAGCGCTGGAAGGCTTTTCGGGTGCTGATTGCCGTAGTCGGGGTGTTTCTTCTGACCCAGCTGCCTTACAACGTGGTGAAGCTCATACGTACAATGGATGTGATCTATGCTGTTGTGACGGAGTGTGAGGTAAGCAAAGGACTTGACCGGGCCAATCAAGTGACGGAGAGCCTAGCCCTCACACACTGCTGCCTGAACCCTGTACTATACATCTTCATCGGATCATCCTTTAAAGAGCGTGTGTTGAAGATTGCTAAGCGTTGTGGACAGACCGGGAGACGCTACCGGCAGGGTACTGACCAGCCCGCAGTGGAGATCTCTCTGAAACCATGTACGCAATACGAGGCACACTCCGAGTCAGAAGAGGAAGACACCAGTACCTTCACCATCTAACTTGAGGGATTGACCGATGTCCAGGGACAAACATTTGCATTGGTTAATTGGACAAACACTGATGTTTTACAGGACAGTTGTTAGGTATAGCAAATGCTAAACAAGTCAAACTACCAGGTACAAATCCCATATTTTGGGATTTGTTTTAGAGAATGCTGATAAAACTAACTGGAATATATTGTTATCATTAAATTATCAACGGTAGATAAACAGTAATCACACAGCAGCATGTGGCTAGTTTTAGCTACACCTATACATCCCTGTACATAACGGTACCCCCAACATAAGGGGTAACCAAAATCAGCCGGGATCTGACGCCATACTGCACCATCCAGTGGAAGACGACCTACAGATTAAAAACTTAAGTACAGCATTCAGCTTTTAACATCTCAAAGCATATTATTCTCTTCCTATAAGAAAAGGCAACGTGACTGGACGTTATAGGTAAAAGAAACAAATAATAGTTTATGGTATTTTTTTTATTATTATTTATAACACATCCAACATATACTATAAAACTAACATACAAGTTGTATGATAAAGTTATTAGCTTGTACTGACATGGGGACAACATATGTGTGTAAAAAAAAAAAAAGAAAAAAAAAACTTTTGTATTACAATATGTTTATAATATCATGAACATTGATTATTTACTGGTTATCTATTCATTCATATTAGATTTTAGCACAACATAAAATATTTAATCATGCCTGAAGTTGTGTGTTTTGTATAGTTTTTGTTTAATATATAAAACAGATTGTGTACAGAAATATATCTATATCTTTATTAAAGCATTCTTTCATAATCAAGTGTGAATTTTGGTGTTAAAACCCTGGTTATATATATATATATATATATATATATATATATATATATATGTGTGTGTGTGTGTGTGTGTGTGTGTGTGTGTAAAAAGAGAGTAAGAACGTTTAAATTATGACAGTATCCAGTTGTTTCATAATATATTAATATATCATTTAGCATAGACTAGACCTGGGAGGGGGGAGGATAGTGGGTGATGACATCACAATGCTGTGACAATACTGATAAATGGCATATATGGGGAATAACAGGTATTTATTTTGCTCCTGGGCTTCCCCTACAGTCTCCCTACACAGGGAAGTGTAATTCACACACTTAGAACTTTGATCTTAAAGGATATGCATTTCTGGAGAAGCTGAGCAGAAGTGTAATCAAAAGAAAGAAACAATAAGAATGTGAACCCTCATGGTAGAGTAATATTACCGGATTTTACATAAATATGATTGAAATTACTTAGCTTTACTAAGTTATTTCAGGTGTTGTTCTGCCCACTTCACCAGAGCAAAATAGTGCAGTTAGCTACATGCTAAAAACATTATGTCCCTATTACAGGTAAGTGAAGAATCACTATGAATCTGAAGCTGTTATTTTAATGAACAAATGCTACAAGATTGTATTCAGGCATGTAATAGTCTTAAAAGCTTCCTTGCATAGACATGAAATCATTCCAGTCATAGTTTTTATCTTTAGATCATGTGGGCTTCTTAGTAAATGTTGCAAAGAAAAACATGTGCACATAAGTACAAACACAGTCCACTGCATTTACAGATACCCACATACAAACTTGGTGTGCAAACGACGTACACTGGCATCTGATTCTAATGTATTATATGGCTCTGAGGGAAAATCAGTAAAGTTCTCATAGTTTCATAGACGACCAAAACTGAGAAAGGAACACAACTTCCTCTCAAAGCAATAAAACTAATGGGCCATATTTCTTTCTTACTTGAAAGAAAATGAAAAAAGGCAATTATTCTCTCTTCTACCAAAGCAAATTCATGATGATTTCCTCCATCTTTAGACATAATGAGTTGGAATCCTGAATTATAACCATAAAACACACCCTCCTCAATAAATCATCAAAGTCTTTATGCTGATTCCCTATTAATCAAACTGTTCCAGAGAGCAAGCATCCGACTCCCTCCTCCTACAGCCACGGAGACATCATTTAAATCAATCAGCTCCTCCACACTGCATTACACTGTTTCTGCACACCACTGAAACAGTGGAGGCATTTTCTCACTGCAAACACAGACAGAAATAGAAAGTCATGGACCAGATGGTAAGAAATGCAATACATGGACAGAGATTCAAACACTAGCCCTGAAGATCATCACATTATCAGCTAGATATCACACTACCTAGGGGTTACAAACACTACAGCCAGACAGTCCTATGTTGGGTTGGATAATCTGATCTTAATTTATGCTAAATTTACATCTGAATAAAGTAGAAGGTGTACTTGCATCAATAAATACACTTACCAAACTTTTCACACTATAAGGCACAGATACAATCATTTTATTATGCAAAAATCATCAGTGAGCCTTATAATTCGAAGTACAGCATTATACAGGAGTTCTCCAGCAGGATTAGCATTAGCTGCTAACCACGCAAAGTGCTAGCTCTTTAGCCGATCAGAGGTGAGTATTATCAGCCTGTACCCTGCTGCTAACCCCGGATAGTACTGCTGGAGCAGTATCAGCATTAGCCACTAAGCATGCTAAGCCCGCTAAGCGCTAGCTCTTTAGACATTCAGAGGTGAGTGTTATCGGAGTGTAGCCTGCGCATTTATTTTGTTAAAACAAGCTATGTGGGACGAACTGCTAGATAATATCGCCATGGCTTACTGGAACACTCAGGATTACTCAGTTTGGCATTAGCCGCTAACTGCTAGTGGTTAGCCTCTAATGCTAATGCTCCAGCTTTAGTGGAAATCTGTAAATCTAAGCTTACTGTAATAAACAGTTTTCAGACTTGAGATGGTTTTTTATTACAGTTTAGTTTACTTAACTTAGCTAAATTTAGAAGGAAAACATGGAGACACCCGTGTTCCTACTACTAGCTACTAGTTACTAGTTATTAGTTTTAATCCGGTGCACCTTATGTTTGAAAATACACCAAAAAATAGACGTTCATTGATAGTGCGCCTTTTAATCCAATACACCTTATAGTGTGAAAAATACACTTACATGCCAAAAGCAGTATAATGCAATATATGGCAGTATGTTAATTAATCAAGAAGTGTTGCCTTAAGAAACAGCTTCGGAATGGCCGCGACTGTATACATAAATTATCAGAGTTGAAGCGAACTCTGGGTGTCAGATGGATGCACAAGTTGTGCAGGCATTTAACATATTTTGAATCACAGTGTCATGTGTGTAACGGGGATGAGTCATAGAAAACATAACGACCCACATTGGAAAGTGCAACAGGTGGTGACCAATGATTGTCACCAGCTTCATCTGGCTAGAGCTGTCCATGAAACTAGACAACAAGACAACTAGACAAGCAACTCTGACTGAAATCACATCCACATTCAATGAATGAGGCCCCACATGTATGTTATTGCATCATTCATCAAACTTCCACTGAAGACTTCATGGGACACAATACTAGTTCCTGTCCAACGATATTCTGCATGTCAGTGTATAATTATACATTTTTTAATAATTGGTAAAGTCCACTCTGTACAGTACCTTCATTTCTGCTTTCATTCTCTTCAAGAAACTGACTTTAGGTGCTTCCAAAGAAATCTGCATGAAGATTTTTCCACACCTTTAACATTTAATCTAGAAATTTGGAACATCTTCTGTTTCTCACCATCCACGTGTCACGTCTGGTGCTGTTAGCTCCTCTGTCCCTTCCACACCAAGCTCTAACGGAGGTTCTCAGGTTAACAACTACACTACCCAGAATGCACCACCTGCTGACATCACGCACTCACCTGATCACGTGACACCTCACCTGCTTCCTCCAGGAAGTCCCGAATACTGATTACTGGCACTATAAAGGTGCACGCCAAACAGACTACCACGCCGCGTATTGTAGGTTCTCCTCTTTACAAAGCGTTACTTTATCTCTTGTCTCAGTTTACTTTGTGTATGACCTTGCTTTTGTTTTCTCGATGCCGATTATTGCCTTTGCCTCTGATACTGGATTGTTTGTGTATGACTTGGACTGTGTTTTCACTACTGCCTCTTGGATTACCTCTGATACTGGATTGCTCGTGTATGAACTCTGGACTGGTTATCGTTTCTGGTATGGTTTTGCCTTCATTACTCTGTTTACTGGTGATCACCCATTTCTCTGTATCGACTCTGATTACATCTGTTTATTCTTGTAATAAACACATTTTGATTTTATCAGTATCTGCACGTGTCTGCCATTCTGTACATACCATGACAGAATACGCGGCCGTTCAAAATCAGATAGCGGATACTGAGGCTATTAAATCTGGTCTAGCCAACCAGGGGAGGCTACTCGGTCAGCACCAGCAAACGCTCGCTGGTGTGACCCAAGCTGTTTCTGAGCTAGCCCGCCAGCAAACCACGCAGCAGCAACAACTTACTGAGCTGCTAGCTCACCTCAGAGGCTTAACTGAGCCTAGCCCTAGCCCTTTAGCTGCCCCCAGTATGCCCAACGCTAATTCTTCTGTGCCTGGATTTTCTGTCTCTAAACCAGAGATGTTTGATGGGGATCCGGAAAAATGCAGCGGTTTCCTTTTACAATGCTCCATGTTTTTCAGTAATTCACCACCTACAACCGATAAAGCTAAGATCGGTTTTATTATCTCCCGGCTTTCTGGTAAGGCACTCGAGTGGGCAACAGCTATTTGGGAAGACCTTTCTGGGGCTAGTTACACTGACTTTTTGGCCACTTTCCGCTCAGTTTTTGATCATTCGCGTTATGGACAGTCTAATGGAGAACTTTTGCTGGCTCTCAAGCAAGGTCAAAAGCCGGTGGCTTCCTACGCTTTGGAGTTCCGCACTCTCGCAGCTGGTAGTGGGTGGAATAACGCTGCTTTGATCAACGTGTTTAGATGCGGACTTAACCCAGATGTACAGAGGGAGTTAGCCTGCAGAGATGATTCACTGACTCTGGACCAGCTCATCTCACTGTCAATCCGGTTGGATCAACTTCTCTCGCGCCGACCCAAGACCAGTCCTCGCACTCAACACACTCCTGTGTCTCTGCCTCGCGCCCCCACTCCAGAGAAAGCTGCGCTGTCTGCCCCTGAGCCCATGGACATCCAGAAAACCCGGCTAACTCCAGAGGAGCGACAGCGTCGAATCCGGCTTCGCCTATGCCTTTATTGTGGGGAGGCCGGGCATTTCAAGGCTGAGTGTGGTCTCCTGACCCGACCTGTGAAAGCTCCAGCCCTGGGACAGCGTGGTACGTAAGCATGACACAATCCTTCGTTCCAAATGTTTTTTTTTTACTGGGGAATATTGTTTTGCCTAATGGTTTGCTCTCTGTCTCAGCGCTTGTAGATTCCGGGTCGGAAGGGAACTTCATCAGTCTGGACCTGGTTAAGGAGCATAACGTACCCACCCGAGAATTTCTACGCCCCCTATCCATCCATGCAGTAGACGGGAAGACGGTTCGCTCCAAACCAGTCACGCTACAGACACTACCCATCACCCTGCAAGCCAGCGCTCTTCATTTCGAGGAACTGCCACTTTTCGTGCTTCCCTGCACCGAGCATCCAGTTATCCTGGGCATGCCATGGCTGAAGACCCACAATCCCACTGTCTCCTGGTGCGATGGGGATATCACGGTTTGGTCTGCTCACTGTCATGAACATTGTTTAGCTCTGGATAGTTTAATCATTCAGTCTACTTCTGTAGAGAGTCCTGAAGTCTCTGATCCCATTGTTATACCCACTGAATATTCAGATTTTTTAGAGGTGTTTAGCAAAGATAACGCTACTAAGTTACCTCCGCATTGTTCTTATGATTGTGCTATCGACCTAGTGGAGGGTGCCACCCTACCCAAAGCTAGAGTCTACCCTCTGACTTTAGATGAGGAAAAGGCTATGAATGATTACGTTACCGAAGCATTGGCTCAAGGTTTCATTCGGCCGTCAAAGTGCCCCGTCGGTTCAGGGTTTTTCTTTGTAAAGAAAAAGGACGGGGGACTGAGACCCTGCATTGATTATAGAGGTTTGAACGCCATAACTAAGAAGTTTGCTTACCTGTTACCCCTCATTCCTTGTGCTCTCAAACAGTTACGTAAGGCTTCTTACTTTACCAAGCTCGATCTGCGTAGTGCGTACAATTTGATCCGCATTAGGGAGGGGGACGAGTGGAAAACAGCGTTTACCACCACCAATGGCCACTACGAATACCTAGTTATGAGCTATGGTCTCGCTAACGCCCCCACAGTATTTCAGTCATTTATGAATGACTTGTTTAGGGACATGATTGGGAAACATGTCACCCTTTTTATAGACGACATTTTGATTTATTCCCCCGATCTTGAATCTCATGTTCAGCACGTTCGTTCGGTTCTTCAAAGGCTATTGGAGAACAATCCATATGCTAAAGCCGAGAAATGCGAGTTCCACCTTCAGAGAGTCGCATTTCTCGGCTATGTCATCAGCTCCCAGGGAGTTCTCATGGATGACTCGAAGGTAGACGCCGTTACTAGTTGGCCAGTTCCCCAATCTATCAAGGACCTCCAACGTTTCTTAGGATTCGCGAATTTTTACAGGCGTTTCATACGCAACTTCAGTAGCATAGCTGCCCCCCTTACAGCGCTCACTAAGAATATCACCAAAATTCTGAAGTGGTCCCCTGAAGCTAACCAAGCTTTCCAAAAGTTAAAAGCCGCCTTTGTCTCTGCCCCCATTCTTAAACATCCAAATCCTGACCTGCCCTTTGTTGTTGAAGTCGATGCTTCTAATACTGGTATCGGAGCAGTTCTCTCCCAACGCAGCGGTTCACCGCCTAAGCTTCATCCCATAGCCTTTTTCTCAAAGAAAATGTCACCAGCGGAGCATAATTATGGGATAGGGGATAGAGAGCTGCTGGCTGTCAAACTAGCTCTAGAGGAGTGGCGTCACTGGCTGGAAGGTGCTGCACATCCATTCACCATTTTAACGGATCACAAGAACCTAGAGTATCTCCGTACGGCTAAACGCCTAAACCCCCGTCAAGCTCGTTGGTCATTGTTTTTCTCTCGTTTCAATTTTTCTATCTCGTTTCGTCCAGGCAACCGTAATACTAAGGCTGATGCCTTATCCCATGTTTTCAGTTCCCCAGACGACACATGCCGCACTTCCGAGCCCGAACACATTCTACCACCCACTGTTAAAGTAGCAGCTATTAGATGGGAACTTGATGATCTCATTCAGCAGAGTCTGACTAACACACAACCTCCGGAGGGTTGCCCTCCACACAAAATGTATGTAACTGAACAATTTCGCGATCAACTCATTGGCTGGGCACATGCTGCCCTTACTTCCGGTCACCCAGGTGGCACACGTACGCTACAACTAATCTCAGCTCGGTATTGGTGGGAAACCATGCGAGCTGATGTTCAAACTTTCGTAGTTTCATGTTCAGTCTGCGCACAATGCAAAACACCCAAAACCCTTCCAGCCGGTAAACTATGTCCTCTGCCTGTTCCTGAACGACCATGGTCGCATATTGCTGTAGACTTTGTTACAGATTTACCTGAATCGGAAGGTTACACTACTATTCTTACAGTTGTAGACAGATTTTCTAGGGGAGTTAAATTTATCCCTTTTCCTGCACTTCCTACTGCTCTTCAGACCGCCCAAGCTATATACACACATATTTTCAGACATTTTGGGGTTCCGGAGGACATTTTGTCAGATAGAGGTCCTCAATTTACTTCCCGGGTGTGGAAATCGTTCTTTGAACACTTGGGTGTACACGTGAGTCTCACTTCTGGGTTTCACCCCACTAGTAATGGTCAATGTGAGAGAGTAAACCAGGAGTTGGGAAAATTTTTAAGACTGTACTGCTTTAAACATGCTACAGAATGGTCACAGTATTTGATTTGGGCTGAAATAGCTCAAAATTCTCTCACTAACTCCACATCTGGTCTTACTCCTTTCCAGTGCATTCTGGGTTATCAGCCTCCGTTAGCTCCGTGGACAGCGTCGTCCACTGAGATACCCGCTGTTGATGACTGGATGAAGCGGAGTGAGCAGGTGTGGGAGGAGACGCATCAGCAGATCTCGGAGGTTTTACGAAAATATAAGGAGCAGTCCGACAGACACCGTGGTACCACTCCCCAATACCAACCCGGAGACAGGGTGTGGTTGTCGACCCGGGACTTGAGGTTTGAAGGGGCCTGTAGGAAACTGCTGCCTAAGTATATTGGCCCATTTAAGGTTTTGTCTCAGGTTAACGAGGTGATTTATAAGATTGAGTTGCCTGCTCAGTACAGAGTGCATAACTCGTTCCATGTTTCTCTGCTCAAGCCTCTTGTCCCAGGTCCGCTTGCTGAGGGTGTTCCGGATGACGTGCCGCCCGCGGCAGTGGAGGGGGAGGATTCGTCTACCTATGCAGTTCGAGAGGTGTTGGATTCACGCAGGCGTGGCGGTGTGCTCCAGTACCTCATAGACTGGGAGGGTTACGGCCCTGAGGAGCGTTGCTGGGTTGCCGCCGGTGACGTGCTGGATCCTGCTCTACTGGCCGAATTTCATGCCCGTCACCCTGGTAAGCCTGCTCCTAGACCCCGTGGGCGTCCCAAGCGCTCACTCTCTTCTTCGGCTCCGGTGCGTCGGGGTTCCCAGTCTCGCAACCCCCGCCTGCCCGGCACCTCTGAGGCTACGCCTGGTCCTCCCGCCGGTACTCCCTGCCCGTCGGGTGGACGTCGTCGTGGTCGTCCCCGTTCCGGCTCCGTTCCGACTCCCTTGGGGGGAGGTACTGTCACGTCTGGTGCTGTTAGCTCCTCTGTCCCTTCCACACCAAGCTCTAACGGAGGTTCTCAGGTCAACAACTACACTACCCAGAATGCACCACCTGCTGACATCACGCACTCACCTGATCACGTGACACCTCACCTGCTTCCTCCAGGAAGTCCCGAATACTGATTACTGGTACTATAAAGGTGCACGCCAAACAGACTACCACGCCGCGTATTGTAGGTTCTCCTCTTTACAAAGCGTTACTTTATCTCTTGTCTCAGTTTACTTTGTGTATGACCTTGCTTTTGTTTTCTCGACGCCGATTATTGCCTTTGCCTCTGATACTGGATTGTTTGTGTATGACTTGGACTGTGTTTTCACTACTGCCTCTTGGATTACCTCTGATACTGGATTGCTCGTGTATGAACTCTGGACTGGTTATCGTTTCTGGTATGGTTTTGCCTTCATTACTCTGTTTACTGGTGATCACCCATTTCTCTGTATCGACTCTGATTACATCTGTTTATTCTTATAATAAACACATTTTGATTTTATCAGTATCTGCACGTGTCTGCCATTCTGTACATACCATGACACCACGTTATCTCAAATGTATTAAATAATGCAGAGGTCTGGACTCTGAGGTGGTCAGCCTGTTGTTGTGTGAACAACAGCTGCTTCATTTTAATTCTATTTTTTCTCTGTAGCAGTTCCATTATCAGCTTATGCATTATGCATCTTCTCAGACCCACCAAGTTGTTTTTCCAAGTTCTATTCTCAAAGTGAATGGATAGACAGAATAAAGCTTTATTTTCTCTTCTGGACTCTGATTTTGTGCACAGTTCTCCTTGGTTTATGCATCGATGCCATGACAAACACACATCTTGTTATGGTGACAGCTGACAGTAATGGAAATTAGAGTTCTTCAGTTCTGCAGTCAGTTTAAATTTATTTAGACTGGGGGAAATCACTGCATGTAATCACAGCCACCAAGTTCCACATACTCTTATGATCAGCAGGTTTACAATTTCAGGGTTTATTCTGATGCACACCCTGATGACTCAGAGACTAGTCTGAAACAACTGTGTAATTTAACCCCATGTTTTTTTTACTTCTGTTTACACAGGGTGTAATCCTGCACTTGTAGACTCCTAGATAAAATATTTAGAGAACTGTACACTATTGCAAAGCATTTCTAAAAAACAGTTGGCTAACGAATACAGAGTTTAACTGGTTTGACAATATTTACTGATGTACTGGTGAATCCAGGCAAAATATGTCCCACTTTTTTTGTCCCAGACTATCTTTGTAAGTATTATCCCAGGTTAGCATTGTTAGCAATAGCAGCTGGTAACAGGGCGTTATACGCTATTCCGCCCATCCAAACACCATGAAAACTTGTACACACATAAACGTTGGACAGTAATTTGTGTATGACTTATTTAATTACACACAAATAGATATAAGTGCTAATAAACTGTAACACTACTGCTTTGACTAATGTTGATGTACAATGCAGGCATCTTGGATTCAGAAAGTGGAGTGTTGGGCCCACCCAATGAGAAAATCTGACTTGAAATTTCAACTAGAGGCATTCCAGTTGAAATTTCCTAGTTGGAATTTGGAAACTTCAACACACAACTTTTAATGAAATGCAGAATAAGAACATCCGACATGTATGCAAATCTCTGTTGAATAGATAACAAAAAGCCAACAACAAAAAATGATAATAAAAAAAACAGATAACAGCAGATAATGAAAAAAGTCCATTTACACATATCTTTCAGCTATATGCTCCTTTTATGCAAATTAAAGAGGAACACTAGTATTCCCACACTGCAAACATAATACTGCCAACTTTTTACCACTAGGTTTTATCAAAATTCTACATTAACTCCACAATTATTACACGACAACAGATGCTGCCGGATTATAAAAGGCTGGTACAAAAAGTCCCATATGGAAAAGTGTATATTTTAAGACAATTTAGGACTGAATCAGTTAATCTTTCTGGAAAAAAACATCACAAAAATCATGACTCAGCCCTCAAACAGCAGATGAAAAGGATGGTTTTAAGCAGATGGTGATAAAAAATGCTTAAAAGAACAAAGCTAATAGAACAAAGCTAAGATAAATGTTATTTATTACGGTTTTTGAAGCCAAATAAAAGATGACCACACAATAAAATCACAAGTTTTACTCAACTGTTTGAACTTTTGTTACTGTCTGCTCTTACATCTTTCAGATGCAATCTGAAAATCAATCAATGTTCATATATATATATTTATTTATTTCATTTATTGATCATGGGTGTGTTTTGGACATAACATGAAACTAACCAATCAGCATGTCGCTTGCAATTACCTTTGCAATCCGACTTTGGCAGATTGGTATTTTTATGGAGCAGCGCTTGTCAGCAGATGAAACTGACCTGCTTGTTCATGCTGTAAAGGTGCGTGAGCATTGCATTTATGGTAACAGCGATGTTATTTTATTGTGTATTCTGGGTTTGTGCACTGCTGTGCGTCCTTGTGTGTGTGTGTTAAATGAGTGTGGGCATACATATACGTGCCTTGCCAAGATAGCAATGAATGTCTGAGCGTTGACTGTTGTAAGGGTCCTAAGCTGTCAGTGGCGTATCTGTGTTTTCTGCTGCTAAGATAGCAATACACCAGAAATGTACCTGAACACACCTCACGTCCAGACTACCACGCTCATCGGTGTAGAAATATTCGTAAGCATGTTTGTTATTTAAACGCCGCAGACGCAAGGCATGGAAATAGACTTGTTTGAAAGACTTGTGTGTGATACCAGTGAGCATCATGATGTGCCTTGTGCAGGGTGTAGGATAGGGCCCAAAGACTTTCTGTTTTATATGTCACTGTCTCCACCAGTGTAAGAGTCAGTATTTCACTGCCCACCACTAAGCAATAGCAGGAATACATTTCTGAAACTGTTTCATCCTTAATCAAAGTCAATTTAGTTACAGAAACACATAAGAACTGAGTTTGCTTAGCCAGGTTTGAAACATGCACAGTGTCATTTATCAGCATCAAATCACGCATGTAGTATCTGCAACAAAGAGAGAAAATAACAGTGAGGACATCAGAAATTACAGTAAATAAGACGCAAAACCAGGTGATCTTGGGATCCTTGGTTCACAACACAATTACATGAGACCTTCGTCCATGAAGCTATTTTTGAAAGGTCAGGAGGAGAAAAATCCTGTAACGAGAAGAAACTTATTAAAGTACCAGAATTGCTTGCCATGGTAGTGTGCACAAGCCTTTTGAGAACAACCGCCCTTTCACAACAGCACTGAAACAAACTGAAAACAAGTAGTGTACAGTAATGAGAATTATTCTTTGTATTGTTTTTCCTGTTGACATAATTTTACTAACTAATTAGTTCATTAATACTCCTTCCCAAATCCTAAATCTATTTTTTTTTAATCGATAATTTCCATTGTTTTCTTCTGAAAACACCTGATCACATATCACGTATGAGCAAGCAGTCCTTTTCCACAGAAAGAGAGCTGGAACCACCTCCCGAGCCTGATTCCAGTTTAGCAGTGGTGAGGAGGAAGTGTGCGGGGCTGGTGGTTGTGTGGGTGAATTAAGAATGAATCAGTCTGGACCTTTCACCAAAAAAAGCAACAAACTAAAAATACAAATGTGGCTCATGTGTGCATGTGCGTGCACTCGGGCATGTGGGGCTGCTGTGTGACGTCAGTACTCTGCTCTTTTTCTCAACATAATTAAATATTACTCAGCCAATTCTCCACAGTTACAGACGGGGGTTTATGTTTACCGAGAGTGAACAAGTAAACCTCTACAGCACATTAGTTGAAGAATGAGTAAGAAGCATATTTACTAGCATGGGGTGTCGTCACATACCCTATATGTTTGTGCTGTAGGTTGTCTAGTTTAGAACAAACAATTATAATGCCAGAGAAGATATTATTATTTTTTTTTTCATACATATATATATATATATATATTTTTTTTTTTTACTAAATATTTTTTCAGTTTTTACCCCCAATTTAGCTATGCAATGTATCCCACCCAGTCAGTTCATGAATTCCCTCTATCATTAGTGATGATGCCCCAAAACCAGAAGGTGAAGACTAGCACATGCCTCCTTTGATACATGTGAACTTAGCTATAATTAAGTGGTCTATGTGGGGTGCCATAACATATTGTACACAATATATGGTACGATAATTACAAAATTATGGGTGTTTTTGCATAATTGTTTTTGTTTGATTAAATGCCTGCACTGAATATTCTGCTATAAACTTTTGTATTGTGGTTATACTATTATACTGTTATACTATACAGTTCTGGATAAAAAAGAGACAACTTTAGTTTCTGAATCAGTTTCTCTGATGTTGATATTTATAGGTATATGTTTGAGTAAAATGAACATTGTTGTTTTATTCTAAAAACTACAGACAACATTTCTCCCAAATTCCAAATAAAAATATTGTCATTTAGAGAATTTATTTGCAGAAAATGAGAAATGGTTGAACTAACTAAACAGATAGAGGTTTCAGACCTTAAATAATGCAAAGAAAACAAGTTCATATTCAAGTTTTAAGAGTTCAGAAATCAATATTTGGTGAAATAACCCTGGTTATTTCTCCACTAGTCTTACACACTGCTTTTGGATAACTTTATGCCACTCCTGGTGCAAAAATTCAAGCAGTTCAGTTTGGTTTGATGGTTTGTGATCATCCATCTTCATCTTGATTAGGTTTTCAATTTGGTAAAATCAAAGAAAATCATAATTTTTAAGTGCTCTCTTATTATTACATAAACTGATGATACTGCTATGCTGTAACCAATTTTCAGTACAGACATATTGTTGAAATCTGAACACCAGTTACAATAAAAACACATTAGTGACTTGTGATTAGAGTGCTGGGTTACTGATCTCAGAGTTGTGGGTTCGATACCCAGGTCCACTAAGCTGGCATTCAGTTCAGCATGTTTCTGGGGCACAGCGGTGTTTCTGACCCAGGAGAAGAGCCCTGTAATGTGTACGTGTGAATATAGGGACAATATCATACTCAGATTACATGGAATTTAGCAGCCAGCTGTTTTTTTCCCCCAAGTGTCACTTCCTCTTTGTCTGTAAAGCATTAGTCACTTTTGCCAATAACGAAGTTGTTCCACCACAAGTGGTGAACTGCAAACATCGCTGTTCCTTAGTGACTGCAGTAACTGTAGTAACTGCTGATTTTGAGTATCTCATATTTTTTTCTTGCTCTCTTTTTTGTTACTTGTCTATTTAAGGGTCCAAATAACAAACAAACAAAAAAAACTTAACAGGACTGATTTTATTAAATGGAAATGTAGAGCAAAGTATTTTTACTACAGAGCGTCAGGAATATATATGCCTGATTTCATAGCATAAGAAGTCTCGTCATAAATGACTGAGATGGGAGTGGCTACTCAATTTACACACTCGTCGTCATATCTAAAACATGTTAATTAAACGTGATTTAATATTATAACCACCAATAGAATATTATTTGGAAAATTAGCAGCTACATGTTTATAACCAGTGGTGTGCAGTAACTCCCTTCTAACCCTTCAGGAAGGGGAGACAATAGGTGGTGTAGTGATGAGTCTTTTAGCAAAGTCATAGGACAATCTAACCAATCAGATTCATGATTTTTACTACAGGCGTGGGGCCATGGCTGTCTAATCCCCTCTCAGCAGCTTTCTGCTGAAGGGGTTATGCGTTGGTTATTCGTAAAATGGAGCTCATGCTGGATTAATTTAATAGTTAGCGAACTATCATGTGACTGTAAATAAGATAGATATTGTGTCACATCATATTAAAAAGCCTTTTTAAAGGCTGTCCTTCAATGTGAAACTATTTCACAATAATAGGCCACCTGACTGGTGAGTTTTTGTGAGTACTTAATGTTTTGGCTGCTGTGGCGCACTGTAGACATACAAATGAGTTATATTTGTTGAAAGGCTGTACTTGTAGGAAAATTAAGCCTTGATTGTTGTGGTCTGTTGTATATGGTATATGTGTTTTGTCATTTCTAGCTGTCATTTCTGCATTTCTCTAGCTTTTCATTATTTTTTTTTTTTGTCTCTGAAAAGTCCTTTGGCACGCCCTCTAGATTTGACTGACGTTTGCCACAACCTTGAACAACCCACAGTATCAGCTGAAAAACAAAAAGGACCCACCCAACGTTCAGATACAATCAAAATTAATCAAATTCTAACAGGAATCTACTGTAAACACATATTTGTTTAATTAAACCAAAGACATTATTATTGCAGGCTCACAACTCAGGCCAAAAAGGAAGCCAGGAACAGATGTGAAGATGTCAAGGTGAAGATCAACAAGTTTACTCTGTAGAAAAACCCATTTTAGCATAGTCCTCCAATCAACAATTACTTTTCTAGGTCAGATTTATTCTGTTACATGTGCCCATACAAGCCAGTGGACTATTCAGACCTGATTTAGATCATCCTGAAAGATGAGAACATGAAAGAACAAAGAAACGGAAGTGAAACCGGGACTGGCCATTCACAGTTCTTACAGTGCTGCACCTGTATACAGTGTGCCCGTTTATTAAGCTGTGAGACCCCGTTCATTACAAAGGCACATGTGAATAGCCATTCCGCTTTTTTATTACAGTATCTTTTTGATCTGTGCTTACTGAGTAAGAGCTTTCTGAGTAAGTACAGGGAGGACTGGACACTATGGCTTTGATTTTACTAAACTAAAAACCTCTGGAATATAATCAAACCAAGCTGAACTGCTTGAATTTTTGCACCAGGAGTGCATAAAGTTACCCAAAAGCAGTGTGTAAGACTGGTGGAGGAGAACATGCCAAGATGTATGAAAACTTTGATTAAAAACCAGGGTTATTCCTCCAAATATTGATTTCTGAACTCTTAAAACGTTATGAATATGAACTTGTTTCTTTGCACTATTTGTTTTTTTAGTTTTAAAGTATCACTGCCAGTGTTGGCCAATTGTAGTAGGACTGTCAGCACTGTTTGGTCATTTTTCAGCAATACAATAAATTGCAGCAAGCATAGGTTTCAATTATTGGCCATATAATTCCCATATCATAGTGCATCCCTAATAATTAGCAATATATATAAAAGTACTAAGAATTCAGACAATGGAACATAAAACATCCAACATTTATAAAAAAAAAATAATAATTAAATAGCTTTTTACACAAAAGTCGACATATCAGCTCATGTTAATGGGCTCTTCTAACTAATAAAATCATATTCATTCTGCATTAAATCAGTAATGTAATTACTGTAACAGACATAATGGCCGTTATAAAAGCAGTGTTATATCCATTTCACATACTGAACTAATTTACTTGTCATTGTTTTTTCTACAAAATACTCAGAAAAAAACATTGTGGAAACATCAATAACAAAACTGATAAAAATATCATACCAGTCTTAAATTACACCCACCCTCCAAAAAAAAAAAAAAAAAAACTCAATCTAGATTTTTCAACAAACTCAGGCTTTAAGGCTCTGTGTGCATGCAAAGCCATGTTCATGCCTCTTTAGAGGGCTGCCCTGATGGTGTGATACAAAACAGAGGTCTGGAAAAAATAACTGGTTGCAAGCACAGGAAGAGCGGAGCTGCGTGGGGTCAAAGCTGAAGGTCTTCAGATCTCCGCCCAGGGAGCCATTGGAGGAAATTGCACATCCCTGGAGGGTTCAAGTGCAAAAAAAGAGAAAAAGAAAGGGTAAAGAGAAGACGAGAACAATAAAAGCACTGCAGAAAAGGAAAGCGGTGGGCAGCTGGATCTGTCTGCACATTTTTGTGGCTTGCCTGAAATTTGTAAATGCGATGGGTGAAGCAGAAGAGGAGGATGTGTGGACGGCTGGAAGAGGATAAAATCACTGGTGGCCAGAGGAAGAACACTACAGTGACTCTGTTTCCGTTTAGATGTATAAAGCTTTTATAGAGAGCGCAGCAGGTCAAAAAATCAAGCGGCACTGAGGGAAAAGAGAGTTTCAACTGTGGGTCATTTAACTGGTTTAATACAATGACACTGTACTACACTACTACAATCAGAGACGTCTGTCTGCTATAGTCTGTCTGTCTGTCTCTCTGTGTTTTACACAAACTTTTTTGATGGGAAACTTTATCATTAGAATTACTGCCAAATACAGTTGCAAAAAGTGATTGAACCTGTACAGAGCCCCCTGAAAGGACATGGTGTATGTTTTAATGTAAAAAGTGGTGAGCACCAGATACTACATGGTGAGCATCAGATACTAAGTGTTGAGCACCACATACTAAGTGGTAAGCAACAGCTACTAAGTAGTAAGCACCAGCTACTAAGTAGTAAGCACCAGCTACTAAGTGGTGAGCACCGGCCACTAAATGGTGAGCACCACATATTAAGTGGTGAGCACCAGATACAAAGTGCTGAACACCCCATACTAAGTGTTGAGCACCAGATACTTTATTTTATTTTTATGTATTTATTTTATTTATTTACTGGATCCACATAAGCTTGGGCAGATGCCCTGCTATTCTTCCTGGGGTCCTGCTGAAAATAATAACAATGATAACAATAATAATAACAATAACAACTACAACAGTAAAACACAATGCCTATAGGAATAACAATAAATAATTCTATCAAAGTTATATCAAGTCCACCTACAAAGGCAAACAAGGAAAGAACACACCATATATAAAAAGTAGACATTGTCACAGATGATGTAGAATAATACATGAATGCCAAACTAAAAAAAAATAAATAAATAAGTGATAAGCATCAGTGAGCACCACATTCTAAATGATAAGCACCAGACACTAAGTGGTGAGCACCACATACTAAGTGGTAAGCACCATATATTAAGTGATGAGTGCCACATATTAAGTGGTGAGCACCAGATAGTAAGTGGTTAGCACCATGTATTAAGCAGTTAGCACCACATACTAAGGCGTAAGCACCAGATAGTATATTCACTGGTCTGTACAGGACTTCACAGACTGTTATGTGCACTGTTAATAAGAGTTAGCTACTTAACTTTTTTTTTTTTTTTCGCAAAAAAGTGGTGAGTACCATATTGTAAATGATAAGCACCAGCCACTAAGTGGTGAGAATCGCATACTTAGTGGTGAGCATTGGCTACTAAGTGGTGAGAACACACGTACTAATTGGTGAGCACCACATACTAAATAGTGAGCACCAAATATTATATTCACTTGTCTGTACAGGACTTCACAGATGGTTATGTGTACTTCTAACAAGAGTTTGCAAGCTAACTAGCTAACTGGCTATCATTAGCTCTGGGCTTATAGCTACCTTTAGCTACCTAGCTAAAACATTCCACATGCTAATGCTAACGCTAGGTAGCTAACAAATGTATTTCACTGTGAAACATATTACTCAGCAAGGTGGGTTATTGTAAGTTGTTGAAGTTGTCTGACAGTTAAAACTTTAGCTTGCTAGCTAAATATATTCTCTGTTTGCTACAGGTTTGCTAGTTAGCATTAGCCAAGAAATCTAGCAATCTAGCTAACTACCTGATGTTTTTTTTTAACTTAAACTCAGACGTGGCCAACTAAGTCAAAATACTAAGTATTTTTGATCCTAAACAAACACAATATAACTAAACAAATGTAAACAGTTGTACTTCATACTGAGTAAACATTCACAGTGCAGACAAAGTATAGAGCGAAAAGACTTGAAAACAAAGTCTTGTGTACTCCATCAGAACATTCAACAGAAATGGTGTTCAAAGATGGACACCAGAAAGGAAGTTTTTGTGCTTTCTTGTGTACTTTATTATGGCCAGGTAGTGGACACACACATCCTTCAGTCTGACAAGGCAAAGACAGATAAGTATTATCATAAATACATTAATAGAGAGATTCCGTTGACATGTCTTACATGTGTTAACCTCCTTAGAGTTAAAAATCCACCTGTGGTTCGTGTCTTTTTCCTCCTCGCTGGTTTAACTTGGCAAGCACTCACCCAGATTCGACTGCTTTCCAAGTAGTTCCTGAATAGTGATCCTTAGAGTGTGATAAAAGTCATGGGGCATAAAGGGTTATAAATAAAACAAAATAAAAGCACTGAAATGCTCTTCAGTTACAGCACTGTCCTACAACACCTCTCTGTATAGAACACCATTCATTGGACCGTTAATTTTAACAAGATTTACGGTCTCAGCTGAAGTAGAAATAGATATCATGAGACACGACCGGCACACTTAATTGTAGGAATGGTGTTTGTTAAGGAATGGGGAGAGTTAAGACTAGGTCACACATAGCATTGGGTAGTTTGGCCTAAAAGCTACATTTTCACTCATCCAACCACAAAACGTTCTCTTACATTCTAACTAGATCATTGTGAGGCTTCCTGGCACACTCCAGATGTGCTTGAATGAGTGTTTTCCTCCTCAGTTCTGGCTTCTCTCTGTCTGCCTTCCCATTATGGCCAGTTGCATGCAGAGCTCTTAATGTTGTTTACTATTATACCTTCCAGTCTCACCAAAATGTCTGATCTCTCATGTTTTTTCTTTTTTCCAACATTCTGCACAAATCTCAGAAAAACTAAACATCTCACAGCACAATCTTGTGAGTTATTGTGAGGATTTGATTGCATTTCGTGACATAAGCATTAATGAGGAAAGGATGTTAGGTGATCATCCCCGAACTCATGCCCAACTCATCTTAAAAGTACTGGATAGAACTCCATCATCCCAGAGAACACAGTTCCACTGCTCTACAGCTTAGTGCTGGGGGGCTTTATTCCCCTCCAGTCCATTCCTGGCATTAGATATGGTCCCAAGAGATTCATGTTTATCTGCTCCAGAGAATCCTATTCCATCATCAATACGCTTCTACAGGGAATAGACAAGCCGTGTGTGTGCATTTGCATATCTGTGTTTGCAATGGATGTACCTTAAAATAGCTAAATGCATTAATTCAATCGAAAGTCCATAAACATTTGGACATATAAATTGTATTTAAACCATAGCAAAATTATTGAGTGTATATTTGAATATGCCTTATTGAATTATGAACTATTATTATTTGTCCAACCTGTGATAAATTTGTGATTATAAAAATTTTAGGATTTAGGGGATTTAGGGCCCTCTCTGGTGAGAATGGGTAATTGCACAGAGCATGTGGAAGAATCATTTTAAACTGGGTGGGTGTGATGTGGTCTTTTAGAGCGGTTTAATCTGATTCCAGGTTATGTTCAGTCAGAGAGAGAGAGAGAGAGAGAGAGAGAGAAAGAGAAAGAGAGAGATGTACTGAGCTCTGAGTTTCTCCTTCTGAAGTCTCCATTGCACCACCAGCTGCTTGTGTTCAGTAAAACTGAGCCAGATCCTCTTTTAGAGGCTGTACATGTAACGTAAGTATGTAAAGACGTGTGATTTGGCCAGATGAACTCCTGCGAAAAACAAACCGACATCCCAATTTTTAGAATGAATATTTTAGGCTTAGCAGGGATGGTCGTTTCAGCACACGGGTACTATTAAAAACTATATTCTGTAACTTTTCCATTCAGAAATGCTTCTGCTTTCAGTTTAAAAACAAAATGATACGAACTGCCACTTTCAGGGTGTAAGAATTTCTACAGTACAGACAGAAAAATTGGTAGATTCCGAATCAGATTCTCAAATTGTATAATGTACAGATTATAAGTTGCTGCAGAGCTCAGTCAAAGGACCCTGTAGTTCCTTAATTAACAGCTATACAGCAATATGGACCTCACTTATGCCCGCTTATTAAAGTCAGTGTGTAAGTGCCCGCATAGGGTCTGCCCGGGCTGGACCCTATGCTGCCCAAACTTGGTTTAAATTAAAATATTCAAAGACCAGTCAATTGCTGCACCACATTACATCACACACCTCAGAATTTGTCTAATTATTGCAAGACAATGGAAACTTTTGAGGGGAAAAAACAGGAAATCTGTAGTTTAAAATGTTTTTTTAATGCGCTACTTAATAATATAAAATCGTGTTTAAATTGGGCTCAGGCTTAACATAACAGATTATGCGGCTAGCCAGATTGATCTTGGATAGAACGTGCACAGGCTCGGGTGGAGTCAGGTAGAGGCTGATTTTTTGAGTCCGATTTATACAGAAGGTATAAAAGCATAACATCTTTTTGGGAGAGTAAAGACTTTTAACACCACTTACTAGATACCCCTCTCAAGAGTACATCACTCACTCAACTAGTTTTAGTTTTAATAGTTCTAATAGTCAAAGATTTTACATTTAGATTTGAATTTAACTAAAAGAATTGTATTTAATTTTGATTGGTTGCTAATTAATTGCATGTTTTCCTAAATGCCACAGGAGGAACAAAAGAAAATCCATAAATTGATCAGTCTAAGACTGTCCTGTTACTTTAACAGCACTAAATAAAACTATGCAAATACACAGGTTGTGCTCTATGGGTTAGCAGTGTTCATCAAGATTTTACACAGAGGAAGTATGGTGGAAAATAACACAAAAACACCCAGAATACACACACACACACACACACACACACACACACACACACGTCAACATCCATCCTGTTAGTCTACAGCATGGGTCCTGTTTCCTGCTGTGTCATGCTTGTTTACCCATTGTCATTGAATACTTTAGAGCATCCATTAGGCTAATGCTAACAAAAGTCTCCCAAAAAACTACAAAACACAGAAACTACCCAAGCTTGCCAACTCACTAGCTAGGAATGCAAGGCGAGTCCTGTTTAAACAATCAAATCCTGTAACTGGAACAAGCAGAGATAAATAAGGGCAGCAGATCGGTGCTGATTAAATGAATTACCCTTATTTCCTGCAGCATGTGTGAAAGCTGAACATGACCTCACCCTTATCTAATGACCCACAGTTAAATCCATATGTTCGTATAAAACAGAAAACCTTTGCTCAGCAGTAGCGACTTTGGAAAATCTGCCACTCTGCAGAGCTCAGCTCCAATACTGAGAGGAATATACTTGAGGGACTAGCACTAATTTGCGAGTCAGTGGATCTCCAGGAGCAGAGCTGCCATAGGGCCTGAACAACTGACAAATCTATGAACATCAGCTGCTGCTTATCCTGAAATATCCTGAATGACTTGCCAGAACACACCAACCAACCAAACACAAACAAACAGAAACATAAATGGCGCGCCAGGCCTGTGACTGTTTACTGGCATTATCTGGAACGTTCTCTCCCCATTAACTGCAGATAATCAGTTGTTTTTCAGCACTTTCTAAAAGAAAAGAAGTCATTAATGCGTTGGTGTTTCCAGAACTGCAGAATGTAGTGGGTATTAAGATCTCAGAACAGCTACATTTAGTGCTCTGGTGGGAAGTAACTGACCTTTATATGCGAGCCAGTCAGTTTTACACATTTTGCAAAGAAACATTTCACAAAGAAATTAGTGTCATATCCATTTCAAAATATGAAAATATTTTCCTCGTATGTACAGTATGGGGTGAGGATAAACATAAGATAAGACGTAAGATATAAATATACTGTACACAGATCAAGCATAACATTATACAGCTCTGGGGAAAAAAAAATAAGAGACCACTTAAAAATGATGAGTTTCTTTGGTTTTACCTAATTGAAAAGCTCTGAAAAATAATCAAGAGGAAGATGGATCATCACAAGCCATCAAACCAAGCTGAACTGCTAGAATTGTTACACCAGGAGTGGCATAAAGTTATCCAAAAGCAGTGTGTAGGACTGGTGGAGGAGAACATGCCAAGATGCATGAAAACTGTGATTAAAAAACAGGAATATTCCACCAAATATTGATTTCTGAACTCTTAAAACCGGATATAAATATGAACTAGTTTTCTTTGCATTATTTGAGGTCTGAAAGCTCTGCATCTTTTTGGTTATTTCAGTTATTTATTTTTTCTGCAAATAAATGCTCTAAATGACAATATTTTTATTTGGAATTTGGGAAAAATGTCTGTAGTTTATAGAATAAAACAACAATGTTCATTTTACTCAAACATAAACCTATCAGAGAAACTGATTCATGAACTGAAGTGGTCTTTGTTTTCAGAGCTGTAGCCATCTCCTCAGGATGATGATTTAAAAAATGTGGATGATTTTGAAATCACCATCCAAATCATCCTAAACACATTACGTAATGTTGTGGTCTGGAGTCTAGGGTGATCAGACCATTGTTCTGAGAACTCCAGCAGTTGTATCATTATCGGTTGCAGACGTACTTCTGTTTTATCTGTTTCTTTTGCAACAAAGCGTTTCTTGAACAGCTCTACTTCCTTTCTGAATCACAGTGTCAAGTCATCTCACAGTGGGAGATCTGGAACACGAATGGAGCGTGATTAAGTGGCTTATATTAAATATCCTCAGAAATACCTTTTAAACATTATTTTAACAAAATTAAGAGTTTTAAATGGTTTGGCCTGTAGTGCACACAAACACACACACACACACACTCTGCCGCCTACCTACCACATTGGGTCATAATCCCAGTGATCCTGGGTCATATTGCTGCTGGATTTGATTGAACCCATCCATCCTTTAACAGTTTCCACACAAAATCAATTTGGACGTGTCAAACCCGTGTAAGCCTTTTCCAGCACTAATAAAAAAAAGCACATCTCCGAACAAGAAAGCACAGAGGACATCTCCGACTCTAATAGGACACAGATAGCGCTGGCAAAACCCATTCCATCCCACTGCTTTCAGAAACAATGATCACTGCTGGCGTGGATGGAGCTTCATGGCGAGGAGCGGTAAAGACTACACACATCAAGGGAAGACGTGATGTAGATTCAATCCAGAAACAGAAAAAGAGAGAAGCCATGGATAGAAGCCATGGATAGAGGTCCCCAAACACACCCCAATTCATATCAGATACTATCACAGGTCTGCTTACCAGAAACAGCAGACCACCCATAAACAACAGGGTCTGTAACATCTGCTGCGCTGTATTCAACTTCACATCGTCCACAGGGAGTAGAATCGGGATTTACGAGAGCACGAAATCAGATCCTGAGGTTTCTTGCAGTAAATGACTTTGGGTCTCTAATTTCAGTTGAGGATCTGGTGAGGATGTGAACAGCAACACGTAATATAAATCATCCTGAGGAGCTTTATTATAAGCCTGTTGTAAGAATAACCTTGCATAAACTTCACTGCAGGTGTAGAACACTCACATCATTAAAGGCCATTTTTCAAAATTTTAACGTTACAGGAGGAGAAATGACTTCTTAAAAAGCATTTCTATTGGCCCTCTTATTATGAAATTTTTACCCTATGTAATTAACAACTTTGTTAAAAAGTAAAGGATAGTCAAGGATAGTCATGTAAAGAACAACCCAGTAAACACATTGACATTAAATAAATGTTATTTAGCAGCCAAAAACAAAGCCTTTGTAAAATGTTAGGCAAGAACAGGTCAGTAGACATGTCAGTAGACATGTAGAAAACTATTAATTTCTTTTTTTAGGACATTAAGCCAAAAATATATATGCTGTATTCCTTTTTTATACCACAAACTAATTAAAGCAACATAAAGTTGTTCATGTATCAAAATTATGTTTGTGTTTATGTATTACAAATCAAGTATATTATCAAAACAGATCATTGGTTTAATATGTAAGTGTTGGATGTTCTAGTGCAGGATGAGAGTAATAGGGAGGCAAATAAATAAATAAATTGTTTAATTAACTTGAAAAATGCACAGTAATAGTAAGAATGTATAGTAATAGTAAAGACATCAGGAAAGACTACATTCATAATTTCTTTAAAGTTGGTATTCAAATCCCTGTTTATACCTGTAACTGTAGGACGCTTATCCCACTATCAGTATCATACTGCATGCAGCAAAGTCCATGTAGAAAAACTGTTTACTTAGTGACCATCCTGGTCAAGTCAATAAAACCAGTGTTACTGGTTACTAAAATCAATCAAGATTTAGAGCATAATGGACTGAAAGGCTACTATACATGAAAGCAGCTCCTGCTACAAAGAATTAGAGCAGGACTACAGTTCTGAGCTGATCACAGAGACAAAGGGAAAAAAAAAAGATTTCTGGAAGAAGTTTTTTGGTCAAATGAGACCAAGTTTGAGAGAAACTGACCAAAGGTTTGATTGGAGAACTTAAGGCGATGCACTGAAAACCATTGGTAACATCATTATGCTCTAAATCAGTACCTCAATCCACTTATATATCCTAATTTAGAATGGCTGGGCAATAACTTAAAAAAATGAATCAAAACAGATTCTTACCCTTTTTAATTATTTATTTATTTTCTGACACAACATACTTTACCCTTAAACACACACTAAGCAACTTGTACCACAGGAGCAGCTTGTACCACAGAAAAAAGCTGTGTGTCTGATGTTTATTAAAATAACAGTTTAAACTTGTGGGGTGATCATGCTATGCAGTAGCAATAGTACCTGACAAAACTGATACAAGAAAAAGGCACAGACAACAAGTTCTTTTGTAACCAAAGCTTACTGATGCATGTGGAGAGTAAAGGGTAGCCTGCCTGGTAGGAGTGGGCAATATTATATCGTATACAATATATCGTGATACAGAAATATCATGATATTAAAAATCCATATTGTGATAGTAGAGATGTTCTGTCTTAAAAGTAGTCTATCATTTACTGTGAAGTTTTAGGTGTATTTATTGTATAATTGTTTTAGTTTGCAGTTTATATGCATGCACTAAATATTCTGCAATATTTTTTGCTGCTTTATATTATTTTATGCTATATTATATATTTTGCCACATTATGATTATGCTGTTATACTCTTATACTATATTCCTGAAATTAATTAATTATTTTTTCTGTTTTCCTATGTCGCCAAGTATATCGTTATCGCAGAAATACCCTGAAATATCGTGATGTTATTTTAGAGCCATATCGCCCACCCCTACTGTCTGGTGAGAAAAACGATTGATATCAAATTTCTGGCTATGAATAAAAGGTCAGTTCAAAAGCACCTACAATAGCCATTTGTACTGTCAACCTGAGATAGTGACGGCACCAAGATGCACCATGGGAAGAATGCAATCTGAGGCATTTTAAAAATGTTTAATGCTTCACATATTACATGTTGGGGACAATGGGCATTCCTTTCCACATTGTTTGATAAAGGAGGCCAGATCTATTTAAACAGAAATCTGTCAATACATTTTCAACATACCAGGACCATGTATTCTTATTCTTGCACAAAGAGCACAGCAGCAGTGGTTGAATGGTTTAGAAATTATCTCATTGTGCATAAAGAGTTAATTGACTTTCATGCCAAAGCCCAAAACAACAGAGCCTTTGGTCTCTGTGCTCTGGGAAGGTGGAAAATATCTGAAGGCTTTAAACCACCAAGGCCCACAGCCAGAACCAACCGATTGATACGAAGAGCAGGGGACGAAGATGAGAACATGAATTCCAAAACATCTCCCAACATCACAGAAACTAACCTGGGGCAACCGTCGCTACAGACATACACACACTAAATACATTAGAACCACGTTATCATTCCCAGTAATAAATACCGAGACAACATTCCATAACAAGAAAGCCGATTACAAGATCCGTCTGTTACAAAAGATCCAACACTCCAACTTAATTCAGATGAAGCGGCCGTTAAAACATCTGCGGTTCCATTAGAAAATCTGGTTTGTCGTCCTTCAGATGAAGTCAAATTGAAAAAGAAAGTGAAAAGATATGGTGGAAGACATGTGGAAAAAAGGAAAAAGTTCAGTGCGAGGGTTAGCCGTGGCTCACCGATGACTCACAACAGAAGTGAAAATTTTACAAGAAATCATAAATCAGATCCTCCAGCCTGTCTCCATTCACTGCAGGGCTGCACGATAACAAAAACATCACACTGTGATTCTATTCTAGGAGTATGTACCAGGAAGCCAATACGCCTCGCAATATATAAATAATAAACCCTGAATAAAACATGCCTATAGCTATTAATACCAGATTTTATACACTTTTTAACCAATAAATTTCCATGATTTTTTCATGATTTTTTCATGCCTTCAAGGTAAGTATTCATGACCCTACGATTTTTAGAACATCAGTGCAGACATGGACAATAAAACCAAAAATGAACTAAAACTATAATCAAAATTGATTATGGTATGTTTAAAATAAATCGGATAAAATGTAGAAACACAATCTTCAATAATAAAATGTGTGTCAGATCCTGAGAGCCTTATTGTGTAGGGCTTAACTACTAAATTAACTGATGTATTTGTTACCTCAAAATAGAACTTCTCCGTCGATAAACGGAAACATAGAATTGTAGACCAAATTTCCATGACTTTTCCAAAACTTTCTGGGTATTTTTATTTTTCCAAAACTTATCCAGGGCTGAAAATTGCTATTTTCAAATTCCATGACGTTTCCAAATTTTTCATGAATGTAAGAACCTTGCAATACTGTAACAATTTCATCAAAAAACGAATATACACTGACATTTAATTGATTGTGAAGTATTCCCTCAGGAAACAGCTTGGAAACACCCCCACCTGTGTAATGTGTGAGGTGTTATCTTGTGAGTGAGGCCGAACACTGTCAGTGTCAGTGTGCTCATGGCAAGACCTCGTGAGCGGTCACAGTTCATGTGAGGCCCGATAATGGATGCCAGATGGGTGAGACATTCTGTTTCTGGAGTTCTGGACCAGGCATTTACATTTCTTATAATTATGACCAGTCTTCCCAAACAGAAATCTCTTTTACACTTGATGCAGAAGGCCGAACATTTGGCACGTCAATGTAGCACTGTTTATAAAAAAAAAAAAAAAAAAATATATATATATATATATATATATATATATATATATATATATATATATATATATATATATATATATATATATATATACACATGACATTATTATATAGAGATTTCACATTACTGGTAAACTGGTCGGGACTAACATTATTAGGTTTTATTACATTGCATTTCAGTTAAATGCACTTTTTCTACCCAATTTCTGTGTTTTAACATACAAATTATTCTAATAATCATGCAAATATTTACTTTTGCATGTTATTTTTCCCATCATTATGATAGCAAAGATACACTAATACTAAATACTAAGCCCTAATACTAATACTAAGCCCTAAATCAAGCTGTGCACTTGAAGTCCCTAAATGACCCTAATAAAAAAACAAACCATTACACTTATTTCATTTAGGAAATTAAGAGAGGTTGAAAAACTGTCAAAATGGTCATGAGCTTTGGTCGTGTGCTTGGCACATGATGCATCATGTCATATTAAAAAAATAAATCATAAATAAACTAGACTTGTAGCAATACAACATTTTGCTTTGTATGCTTTGATTTAATACATAAATTCAACTTGTTTCACTATAATTTATAAAGATGGTTTGGAAAGTGATCCGAATTGTCAAATAAATATAAATCAATACTTATTTCGATACAGAAACAGCTTAAATCATGCCAGACAATAAACAATGATGTGATGCGGGTAGCACTGCAGGCCCTGGTGATATCAGAATTTGTAGGGCCAAATATCTAGTTAACAATAACAAGTGATACATCATGCAATGCCAACAAACAGCAAGAGAGTAAACACACACACAATTTCCCAACTCTCGTCACACTGCGGGAGACGCGACACTAAAGAGTTTTTCCTTCCTCCTCCTGGCTCCACTCTGCATCTCAGCTCACGCTCAAAGAGCAAGTTTAGGCACCGGGTCTGTTTCGGCTTTGCCACCCGCCGTGAGCCGCTTTGTATCTGCTCTAGCGAAGGGTCTGTGTTTATTGTCTACAGATTGCACAGCGCTGGTTTGGGTAAACATTTTAAAAAGCTTTGTTTAAAAAGTCATGCGAGACATCAGGCGGATACAGTCAAATACAAGATGCTTTATGGGAAGAATCATTCTGATGATATATATCTTTAGTGTTAAAGAGAAACTAATTGGTGAAGCCAGATGACTTCAGCTCATCCATATGAGAGCACTTCAGCAGGCGGCCTGTTTAACACGCAATTTCACACGCAAGCACAGTCTAACTGCAGCACACTGACTGTCCACAGCATCAGCAGCATCAGCAGCATTAGCAGCATTAGCAGCATTAGCAGCATTAGTTTCACAGCAGTTATATTATCTGCAGGTTGAAGAAACAACCAGATAAACATGCAAAATAATTTTTGTTTCATTTGAAATGACAAAGAAAATGTGCCTAAATAACTTTTTTAAAAACTGAAAGAACAAGTTGTCAAGTATGTCAACCACTTACACCATTAAAAGGCCTCAGGGTTCATACACTTTTTAACCAATAAATTTCCATTCTCTCATGACTTTTCCAGGCCTTTAAGGCAAATATTCATGACCATATGATTTTTAAAACATCAGTGCAGACATGGACAATAAACCAAAAATCAACTAAAACTATAGCTAATTGATTATAGAAGGTCTAAAATTAATCATGTTGATAACATGTTGACACACAATCTTTAATAAAAAAAAACGTGTCCATTGATTAACTGAAACACAACGATTTGTAGGCAAAATTTCCATGATTTTTCCAAATCTTTCTGGGTATTTTTATTTTTCCAAAACTTATCCAGGTCTAAAAATAGCTATTTTTAAATTTCATGACTTTACAGTTTTGTCATGACCATAAAAACCCTGGGCCTGTATGTGGGTCCATAACTCAAATCTACACCCTCTATTTCATAGTGGCTGCTGATTAATTAACAGTGTATACATCATAATTCATACTGGTACTGAAAAAATCATGGTAAACAAATGATAGTGGATCCTGACTTTTTCTGTATTGTTTTATTTATTAAGTGATCAATATGAACAATTCAGTACATGCTATGAATTACTCCACCATAAATTATTCAGGATGACCTATGGACTATATAGTAACTTCTCTGAAATGACCAACAACCATTATGTTTTTTTTTTCCAGAATCTACTATGAATTAATATGAACAAAGAATATAAAGTATACTATAAAGTAAACTCTGAATGCTTCAGTGGTTAAAGAAGTCTTAAAATTTTAAAACAAATGTAGGGTTCAAAAAGGTAAGGACTTCATTTAGCAGACTGCATGGTCACAGCATTAAGTAAACAATATACAGAGAGATCATTAATAATATATTACATAATGTGAATTATATCAACAATTGCATGTAATATACATCACCACCACAGTTGGACAAAAACCTTGCATCTCCAAAATGCAACATTAGAGGAGATAAAAAAAAAGTTGCTTTGCATTTAATGAAAGACATGTCACGCAGCCTTGTTCTCCTTCCACACTACCGGACTCCATTTCCCAGAATTCCCCTGGTTATGACATCAATAATAACCTTTCACCTTCACCCAATCGCGTTACGCTCCGACGCTCTGATTCACCTGTATTCTGAATTACTTCCGGTTCATTCTTGTCTAGCTCCTGTATTTAAGGCATCCGTTTGTAAACAAACACCGCGAGGTATTGTCGACTCATGTTGCGTACTAAGCGTTTTCCTGTGTTCTGTTTTTGCTTTCTCGTTTCGACCCTGTTTTCGGATTATCGGTTTATGTCTTTTGTTTTGCCCTTATTGGATTTGTTGTACGGTTGGACTGTTTCTCGGTTTCGAACTCGGACTGTATTTTTGACTACGTCTTCTGGTATCGGTGAGATCGCTGTTTGCCTGGCTTTCCTGTTAGCAGTATCTGTTAGCTTGCCTGCTAATAAACCTGTTTGTACTTTTAACTCGGCTCGCGTCACTCCTCTCTACCTGGCGTCACAAGACAATGTAATAGGAGGAGTCATTTTGGAGCATTTCTATATGATATTGTGAAACATTATCAACTGCCAGATTAACATTAAGTAAAAATAATAAAAAACGTTTTGTGTGAGAACAATAAAACATATATATATATATATATATATATATATATGTATATAATTTTTTTTGTATTATTGTGCTTTTTGCATTTTGCCATTGCATACATTGCCATTGTATTGATTAGTTATACTCCTCCAAATAAAACAAATAATTTTACATTAACAAATGGTAGCAGATTACAAAAAAGCAAGACTTGACTGATTTTAAATGATATCAAGAATTATGTTTAATAAGGGCAGGGATATTAATCCAAATTAGTATTAAAATTTAAAAATGGTATTAAAAAATTAAAATTGACGTCAGGCTGACTTTAGATCTACTCAGTTTGATATCACTGGAAGAACATCTGGCTCACAGAAGGACTGAAAGCATGTGCATGTGCACGTGTGTGAATGCAAGTGTGTGTGTGTGTGTGTGTGTGTGTCCGTGTACATGCCCTTACATAGAGTGAGAACCAGATGTTCTCAGAATATAAGCAAAATAAGTAAAATTCCATGATCTCAGTCCGTATCATGTAAAGATACAGATGTTACAGGAAATACATGGAAATAAACATTCACAATGTATAGTGTTGAAAATCCACCGTGATTAAAAGCACAGTAAAGAATGTCCCACACTGTACAAGAGTAGGTGTATAAAGGCAACATAGAGCAGTAATTCTCAAACAAGTCCTCAGGGGCCCCTTATGTAGCCCACAACTCCAGAGGCTCCATGGAATATCTTATGTAGGCTCCATGGAATATCTTATGTAGCCCACAACTCCTATATTGACACTTCAGTCCAGAAGGGCGGCATTCCAGGAATGCCGGGCTGTTTGGAGCACACGGGTGTGGTGACGCAGCTAATTCGTGAGGCCAGAGAGAAAAAAGGCAACCTGTCTGTATTATGGCTAGACCTGGCAAATGCATTCGGTTCCATTCCACACAAGCTAGTGCAGCTCACTCTGAGAAAACATCATGTTCCAAGGAGGTGTAGAGAGCTCATTGATGATTATTACAATAACTTCAGGATTAGAGTCACTTCTGGAGCTACTTCGTCGAGTTGGCATAAGGTGGAGATCGGTATCATCACAGGATGCACCATCTCTGTGACTTTGTTTTCCCTGGCCATGAATTTGCTCACCAAGTCCGCTGAGCCAGAGTGCAGAGGACCCCGAACGAATTCTGGACAACGGCAACCACCCATTAGGGCATACATGGACGACCTGACTGTCACAACCGAATCAGTTCCAGGATGCAGATGGATTCTGAAAGGTTTAGAGAAGCTCATGAATTGGGCTCGGATGTGTTTTAAACCTGCCAAATCAAGATCCTTGGTGCTGAGAAAAGGAAAGGTGGAGGATAAGTTCCGGTTTGACATTTCGGGTACAGCCATTCCAACGATTACAGAGAAGCCAGTCAAAAGTTTGGGCAAGGTTTTTGACAGCTCTCTGAAAGATTCAACATCTATCCAGTTAACCTGTGCTGAGTTGGACGGCTGGCTGAAATCCGTGGACAAGTCTGGTCTACCTGGAAAGTTCAAAGCCTGGGTCTACCAGCATGGCATCCTACCAAGGATCCTGTGGCCCCTCCTCGTTTATGCTGTCCCTATCTCCACAGTTGAAACTTTGGAGAAAAAAGTCAGCAGCCACCTCCGGAGATGGCTGGGGTTACCAAAGAGCCTGAGCAGCATCGCACTCTATGGGCACAATAACAAATTGCAGCTGCCCTTTAAATCCTTGGAAGAAGAATTTAAGGTTTTAAAAGCTAGAGAGGTGGTGCAGTACAGGGATGCACATTTGGGGCATAGCAGAAAAACCAGCATGTCCCTTGTGCTCCAAGAGAGGCACCCAAGAGCATATCCTCAGCTGCTGCACTACAGCACTTGGAGAAGGGCGATACCGGTGGAGGCATGATCAAGTCCTTAAGAGCATTGCTGAAGCCATTAGCAATGGACTTATGTGGGCAAAGCAGTTTCGTCCATCCAAGAAAACTATCACCTTTGTCAAAGCTGGGGAGCAGGCAGCTCCGGTCAAAAGATCATTGGCAGGCATTCTGACTACTGCTAACGATTGGCAGCTGCTGGTGGACCTTGAACGACAACTAAAATTTCCCAGCCACATCGCTATTACCACCCTTCGACCAGATATTGTCCTTGTGTCTGAGTCGACCAAGCAAGTCATGCTGCTGGAGCTGACAGTCCCATGGGAGGACCGCTTGGAAGAAGCATTCGAGAGGAAGCTCTCAAAATACGCGGGACTGGTTAGTGACTGCCAGCAGGCTGGATGGAGGGCGAGGTGCTTCCCAGTAGAGGTTGGCTGTAGAGGTTTTGCAGCTCGTTCTCTGACCAGAGCCTTGAGCAGATTAGGCATCGTGGGAGAGAAAAAGAGGAGAGCCATTCGCAAGACCACCGATGCGGCAGAGAGGGCCTCAAGATGGCTGTGGCTCAAGAGAGGAGAACCATGGAGCAGTGGAAGCTAGCAAGCCTTATGGACACAAGCTGCGGTCTGATCAACCCAGCTGGGTCACCTGGGGGAGGGCGTATGATGTTGAAAGACCCGAAACGCCCTATGAATCCAGGAACATCACTGATGATGTGTCCATATGCATCAATAGATGTATGTACAGAATAATGCACAGTGTTGTGGGATACGGAAAACAACAGCCAGCGAAGGCTGTTGTGTATGTGTGTTCGCATCAACTTAAAAATGTGTTCGTTTTTTCTTCTTTTAAAACTTTTAAAAACGCCCTAAAAATAACTTTAAGTTACAGTAATTCTGTGTTAACTGAAATGCGGCTAAATATTCTGTCAAGTAATTTTGAAAAGGAGTTTTTGTAACTTTTAGCAGATATCTCAGCACAATAAAATATGTTTTTTAAATAACTTTTTTTTTTTTTTTAGCTGCATACCCCAGACAACCTGCTATTTTTAATTTCTCATCTTATCACTGACTACTGAGACTTAATCCATTGTTAAAAAGTGGTAAAGCTGTTGCCCTGTGGGTACCCCCAAAGGTTTCAGTACCTTTTTTTCAGTTTCCAGGAGTTTTATATTTTTAGTCACATACTACTTTTAATAGTTACAGTTATATGTTTGTGTCTTTCTATAGTTATAATGATGAAAGTATAAATGTGCTGTGTGTAAGTGTGTAAATGCTGCAGTAGAGAGTGTAGTAACATAATCTGTTACAATACTGCTTTACTACAGACACCCTTTTTTAAATCCAATGTTTTGTAGTAATCAAATTAAGGAGTGCATGTAAACACACTTACCGATTTGGGATAAATTTTCCACACCATATGAAAAGTCTTCTCTTTTAAAAACTGTGCAAAAGTACCATAATGACTGTGGTTCTAGCTCTGGTTAGGTTTGGGTTATAGCAGTGGTCTGGGTAGAAGAGGAATTTCCCAGGAAAGTTTGTCAATTCAATTTGTTACTCAATTTATGCTGATTCTGATAGAAAGTGATTAAATAACCGCAAGAAATCAAGACAATACTTTCATTAAGTCTGGAAATATCCTTCATGCATCCTATCCTGCATGCATTAACATCTGGACCATAGTGACATGGATCAGCAGCATGTGGAATTGGGAGTTCACTGTGTGCCACCATGTTTTCCATCTCCACCCATTAGTCAGGGCTGTCCTTATCACACTGATTGTTAACAGTGCTGTGAGGGTGAAGGTTCGTAGTGTGTGTGTGTGTGTTTCTTTCAGGTCATGTAAACCCAGCCAACCAGATTATTTCCAACTGCCGCTGATGCAACCACTCAGGACATCTGAACATACTTCTAGGGAAACACTTAATTATTTGTTCTGTTATATCAGCTAACACATGCCTACACTGGCTAGACCGTTTAATTTAATGTTTTTATTTTACAATGGTTAAACCTTTTGTCTGTATATGTATACATATGTATGTACTGTATGCATGTAGTATGTGTGCATGTGTTGGTCTGTAATTACTGTGAATCCAATATGTTTATTCATAAAAGCTAAGTTATCCTGAAATAAACTAATGAATGGGTATTTGTTACATAGTATCATGTAGGGGTGCTTTGAGTGCTTGAATGTATTTTTTTTATGTAGGCGGATGTATGTGGATTTCTGCTATATATATTCTATGGATATTTTATCTATTTGTTTTTTTTTCTCTTGATGGAGGGGTGTGTGCAAAGTGTGTTGGATTATTCATGGTGTTTTATTTTGTCTATATGTTCCTGTTCTTTGGGGTAAAAAGGAAAAAAACAATAAAATAAGGTAACACTTGTTCAACTAACACTGAATTGAATGTCCATTAAATTTAACTTAACGTTAAATTAATGTTGAATGTAAATGATTCAAAATAGAACCTAACCCTACAGATAACCCTAACCTTAACCCTTAATCAACCCTAAAATCTAACCCTACACCTAACCCTAACCTTAACCCTTAATCAACCCTAAAATCAAACCCTACACCTAACCCTAACCTTAACCCTTAATTTACATTTACATTTACATTTATGGTATTTAGCAGACGCCCTTATCCAGAGCGACTTACAACAGTGCTTCAAAGTTACTTAAGATATCCAAAGCTAGTTTGTAGACTAGGATCAAGAGATACATAGAGCTTAATCATGTTAAGAACCCTAGGAACCTTTTTTTTTTTTTTTTTTTTTATTATTATTAGTTTAGGAACTCTTTGAAAATATGTGTCTTCAGTCGACGTTTGAAGACCGTGAGTGACTCTGCTGTTCTGACATCCAGTGGAAGTTCATTCCACCACCTTGGTGCCAGCACAGAGAAGAGTCTGGATGTCTGTTTTCTGTGTGTTTTGAGTGATGGAGGTTCGAGCCGAGCCGTACTGGAAGCTCTAAGAGCTCTTGGTGCAGATCTGGCTTTGACCATCGCCATCAGGTATGAAGGTGCTGGTCCGTTTTTTGCCTTGTAGGCCAGCGTCAGGGTTTTGAATCGGATGCGGGCGGCAACAGGAAGCCAGTGGAGGGAACGCAGCAAAGGAGTCACATGACTGAACTTAATCAACCGTAAAATCTAACCCTACACCTAACCCTAACCTTAACCCTTAATCAACCCTAAAATCAAACCCTACACCTAACCCTAACCTTAACCCTTAATCAACCATAAAATCTAACCCTACACCTAACCCTAACCTTAACCCTTAATCAACCATAAAATCTAACCCTACACTTAACCCTAACCTTAACCCTTAATCAACCATAAAATCGAACCCTACACCTAACCCTAACCTTAACCCATAATATCGAACCCTGCACCTAACCCTAACCTTAACCTAAGCTTAAAATTTAACCCTAAAACCCAATCCTAAAATATTAAGATAAGCGTTTGAATTAGAGTTGAATGTAGGGTTTTATTCAATAGAGAATCATTTACTTTCACCTTTTAGTTCATTTGCATTTAAAAGACATGTAGTTGAATGTTAGTTGAATGTCAGTTGAGCATCAAAGAGGCCATCAAATGGACCATCCAAGTAAAGTGTTACCTAAAAATATATTCACAAAAATAATAATGAAACTGTGGTTCTAGCTCTGGTTATTTTGGGGTTATAGCAGTGGTCTGGGTTGAAGAGGAATTTCCCAGGAAAGATTGTCAATAAATAAATTAGTTTCTCAGTGTATGTTGATTCTGATAAAAAAAAAAAAGTGATTAAATAAAGCCTACACTGGCTAGATAGTTTTATTTCACACTGATTTTAAAATTCTGGTCTTTGATGTCTATGAGTATTGTAAAGATCTAAAACTAATGTACAGTAACAAAGCACAACCACTAAAAGACCATAGTTCATTTCCAGCCCACCAAATAAACACATCCGTTAACACTCACCACTGCTCCACCACTTCTTTCCATTGATGATGTAGTGGTCTTTATCCCTTTGAAGCGTGCACTCCATGTTGGTGGCATCACTGGAGGCAACATCTGGCTCTGGAGGAGAAAGAGAACATGGCACCAGAGGAGTGAGTGAAGACAAGAAGGAATGAGAGACAGCTACTGCACCACTCATTTCTGCCACTTATAATCCAGCTCATATGTTCATGCTGGCACCAAATACTGAAGAATGGCTTAAAGCTGCTCTACACACTCTGTTCTGGGCTTTTCTCTACATATTGACCTTCTAACACATTAATCTAAAGCTAATAATTATAGACACACACACATTAGATAACTTACAGAAACTCCTACAGTACAGGCCAAAAGTTTGGACACACCTTCTCATTCAATGCGTTTTCTTTATTTTCATGACTATTTACATTGTAGATTCTCACTGAAGCATCAGAACTATGAATGAACACATGTGGAGTTTTATGTACTTAACAAAAAATGACCTGTCCTCCACAGTCACCGGACCTGAACGCAATCTAGATGGTTTGGGGTGAGCTGGACTACAGAGTGAAGGTAAAGGGGCCAACAAGTGCTAAACACCTCTGGGAACTCATTTAAGACTGTGGGAAAACCATTTCAGGTGACCACCTCTTGAAGCTCATTAAGAGAATGATGCCAAGAGTGTGCAAAGCAGTAATCAGAGCAAAGGGTGGCTATTTTGAAGAAACTAGAATATAAAACATGTTTTCAGTTATTTTACCTTTTTAAATAAGTACATAAAACTCCACATGTGTTCATTCATAGTATTGATTCCTTCAGTGAGAATCTACAATGTATATAGTCATGAAAATAAAGAAAACACATTGAAAAAGAGAAGGAGTGTCCAAATTTTTAGCCTGTACTGTATATCAATACATCAGAATGCTGTAGGCCAATAAGATCATCTGTGTATTTTCAATGTCAGGAAACATATTGCTTTTTCATCAGCCTACACACACACACACACACTTGTCACCCTCTGGCAGGCAGGGAATGGGGAGAAAATGACTCATACTCTCTGTCCCTCTGCCTCTCCCCTCAGCTGTTCTCTTCTCTTCTGTTCATTTGTTCAGCATCGGTCTCTCCATACACACACACACACACACACACACACACACTCTCCTAACATCCAATTCATCCTTCACTCGAAAGAGAAAGAAAGAGAGAGAAAGAAAACATGTACTATGTGCGCATTTTACTTTTTTGTGTGCCCTGAACACAGCTACTGTGTTTGTATACAGGAGCCTAAAAGTCTAGTTTTTCATTTTTAATAAATATTGAAACGCTATTACATAACTATTAAATCTATTTCACAGTCGTGTCACTGACTTCACTAACTTTCCACTGGAATTCAGTTTTTTTTCTGCAGTATCGAATGAAGCTTACAATCCATTCCAGAAACTTACCCTGGCACATTCTACTTTATATACCTAAGAATCCAGATATATCTGAGTCTCCAGGAATGGGTCGTTAAATAACCATTCACTAGTATCTTATTGTAGATAGCTCAACTCACAAATCGTGTGTCATCACTTTACATCATGTTTTGGGAACCGTTGCTATTTGGGAGAAAGAGCTTCCCTATTTTGGCATTAGTGTGAATTGGGATGTAGTCTGGAACAATACACGCACATCTTCCAAAAACGTATATCATCAATGAATGTATTACAATATTAAACACAAGTGTTACATAACTATTTTTCATGCCTTACAGTGAAACACTTTTTTTTTTTTTGAGGAGGGGGAGGGGGTCCAGTAGTAATAAGGTTTAGGAATTTCGTAATGAATTTTATTTGTGAATGATTAGGCATAAGATTGACAATGTGTCCAACTCTTTTGTTATTATGTATTATGTAATATGTGTTATAGTTTTGTGTTTAGTTTTTTTTTTCTAAATACTCCAATGTTTTTAAAATGTACATCTGTACAAAAATGTGTGAAGTTATTTACAGATGAAAACTAAAAAGGCATACTACTGATGGGAGCAATCTGGGAAGTCTTCACCCATGGATTCTGGATGTTTATATCCTTTAATTTTCATTTATATCATTTCATTTTATAATTATGATCATTCAATAACTATAATCAGTTAATAACTGCAATCATTATTAATACATTGTGCAGACACTTATTTTTGTATTTGTAAAACTTATTATTCCACTAGGATCTTTGTGTTGTCAGAACATTATGCTCCTTTAGAAGAGGCAAGGTTGTTTTATGTTGTTACAGGATGCAAGGAAAAGATATTGACAACTGCAGAGGAAGAAGGACCCTGGACAGATGAAGGAACAAGCTATCTGAGTGATTATGCTAGTAACCTCTCCGCAGATAACCTACGCACGCCTATTCTACGCAGCGCAAAGTCACAGACAGGCCAGAAGATTGGGCTGGAGCCACCGAAGGCCACAGGAACGGACCACAACATGCTGTTTGGACTTTGTTGACGGTTAATTTGTTGGGTACCACTTTAAAATAAGACTACCTTTATAAAGGGTTTATAAATGGTTTACAATTAGTTTATTAAAGGTCACTAATTAGGTTGTAAATGCCTTAAAAATTATTAATAATCAGTTATAACACATAATTAGAAAGGGCAACAATATAGATGGCTGTGGGCTCACTGTTTGGCAAACAACAGGTCATTGTTGCCCTTTCTACGTATGTGTTATAAATGATTAATAATTAGGCATTTACAACATATTTAGTAACCATTAATAAACTGATTGTAAACCATTTATAAACCCTTTATAAAGGTAGTCTTATTTTAAAGTGGTACCATTTGTTGTAATGATTTGTCATGTATACTCAGTAGCGTAATGTTGATACATCTGAACATGTAACTGATGATTTTTATAGAACCAATAAGAACATGTATTCTGATGAAGTAGATTTACATGTAATTGACATTCAAGTATAATCATTAATGCAGAAACAGAGAAGTTAGACTTTTCCTGTAGTTTTAGAGATTGGAATACTTCACTTCTGATCATCTACAACACTTTACCTATAATGCTTATTTCTTTAATTGTCCTTACTTTTGTCTGATTCATCTACTGGTGTGTCTGCAAATAGTACAATGATTTTCTTGAGTAAATTTTATTCTAAATTGGATATCCTGATTCCTGTTTTTTCTTGTCCGTCTGGCTCACGTATATTTTTACTGTGGTGAATTACCCTAGATTACTGAAAGACACAGCCATTTTATTAAGTAGGGAGATGGCACAATCAGGTTGGGTTAGATTCAGCATCTTTTTTAATAAGATATAGCAACTTAAATGTGCTCTACCAAACAGATGATCAGAAGATAAAGAGTTCATTTGAATTTGGTACAAGGAAAGATTTTAATGGCAGGCCTGACAGCCTCCCTAAAGGCTATTTTGAAGGAGCATTTTGAGACTGATTTAACAGTATGTTCCTCAACAGAATACCAGACAATTACATACACTTTATAAAACCTTTTTTTCCTCACTTTCTGATAAAAGAAAAAAAAATCTCTAATTTTTGTGGCATTTAGCAAATAGAAATAATTTAGGTAATCCTAACTTATTTAAAACCGGTAAGGTTTAGTCGGATTTTTAGATCAGATTTTGAGGAAAAAAAGGTTTTGGGTGTCCTTTCATACAATGAACCTAAACTTCTGATTCTGGAAAGGTCAACAACCAAGTTCATAATGGTACTTTAAATACTTTTAGTAGCTGGACAAAAACTACATGGTTTGTTAAAGATCATATTTAAAATGTGTGTGTTTAATATTTATTATAATGTTTAAACCTTTTGCCTGTGTATGTATACATATGTATGTACTGTATGCATGTAGTATATGTGCATGTGTTGGTCTATAATTATTGTGAATCCAAAATACTGTTATAAACACTATTCCTTTGAGATAATCAGAACTTTTTAAGTAAATTAATAGTTTTATTAATCATTCTCTCACGATGATATTACTGTTCAGATGTTTCATGTCTGAAGCTCTTATCCCAGCAGTAACTCTTGGCTATCCACCCCCTGCAGAGTTCAGTTTTAATCTTATGCATGTGGTTCTAATAAACAGATGCTTCTGAAGACTCTGATGAGCTGGATCAGGCATGCTCGAGGAGGTCTCAGGAACTCAGGAACATGCTTCCGGACATGTGTTAATAACAGCGGGTGTCTATTATAGATTCTATTCTCTGCAAGAAATAGTCTAGGTTCCTTCAGTGGTTTTATCATCCAGCTCTGAGCACGTTTTTACATGCCATTGTTGCTCATTATATTGTTTAAAGCCTTGTTTAGTTTTGTCTTCCTTGCATATTTCAGTAAAGCTGCTTGGTGACATCATCAGCAAAAAGTACTATACAAATAAATCTGACCTAGACTTCAGTGGACCGCGGCTTACTCTTAAATCTTTAGCAGCTTCAAAAGTTTGTTTTTGAAAATGTTTTTTATACTTGTGTTTCTTTTTTTCAGTAACATTTTTACAATCTTACAAAAGGTTTATTTATCAGCTATTTGATGGTCTTCCTGTTGTTACATGTTTGAGTTTGGCCTCTTAGAATCGAGTGTTGAACTAGTTTTGGAAACATTTATATTTCCAAATTACTTCCACTTATGTAAGTGGATTAATCATAAACACATAAGCACACCTTCATTATTGTGTTCTATGCCGTTTGCACCATTCTAAACTAAAGACCTTTGTGTAGTTCCTATAAATTAGCTTCCAAATCATGTTCACATGTTTCACTGACTGATAAATAGGAGAATCTCTAACGTTGTTGCACTGATGAAGAGGACAGGCAAGAACTAGCAGAAACTCTGCTATTTACTCTGCACTTTAAGACATGTTGTGTAAAATCCTGTAATAATACCCTACCACATGCTCCTTCTTTCAGTGTTGGTTCTGAATCTCTCAGCTTGTCCAGAAATGCATGTGTAAAGCATGGCCTCGAAGGAGAACCCAAGAGCTAGCAACTCTGATTATCACATATAGCCGGTTTAAAGACTAGTTTAAGTAGAAATTAAGAAATTAAACGAATGCAAGGTGGTTTCTGACTTTTTTTTTTTTTTTTTGCATAGTACTGTAGGTACAAGGGGTGGGCGATATGGCCCTAAAATAATATCAAAATATTTAATTGTATTTTTTTTGATAACGATACTTATGGCAACTGAAAACACAATTTAAAAAAATATTTCAAGAATACACTACTGCAACAAAATGATAATTATCTTTTAATACTGCATACGATATGATATGGCACACAACTGAGATATAAAAAAATTCAAGAAAATACAAGCTCTGAAAAAATTAAGAGACCACATTTCACTTTTCCACCAGTTTCTGAATCAGTTTTTCTGATTTTGCTATTTATAGGTATATGTTTAAGTAAAATGAACATTGTTATTTTATTCTATAAACTACAAACAACATTTCTCCCAAATTCCAAATAAAAATATTGTCATTTAAAGCATTTATTTTTTAAATCAATATTTGGTGGAACAACCCTGGTTTTCAAGCATCCTGGCATGTTCTCCTCCACCAGCCTTACACACTGTTTTGGATAACTTTATGCCACTGCTTGAATTTGCAAAAAATCAAGCAGTTCAGCTTGGTCTGATGGCTTGTGATTATCCATCTTCCTCTTGATTATATTCTAGAAGTTTTCAATTTTGTAAAATCAAATAAACTCATCATTTTTAGTTTTTTTAGGTCTCTTATTATTTTCCAGAGCTATATCTCCATATATCCAGGATTAAAGTAAAATAAATTATACTTGACAGATATAATCTGTCTCTAGTGGATATATTATGGGAAATGAGAACAGTGTGAATTTTTCTTTTGCTAAAAACAGAAAAAAAAAAAAAAAAAATCAGTACCCTGATGTGATAATTAGGGGTGGGTGATATGGAATTTCAGGGTATAATATCGTTCACGATGTCAGAAAAATGTTGGCAATATTATTGCCTTGTAGGTGCACTACCTTACTGTCTGCATAAGTTTAATAGTGATGCAGTGTGATCCTTTGGCAATCATGCCTGTGTGTCTGAGTGTATGTAGGTTTGAGAATGTGTGTGTGTGTGTGTGTGTGTGTGTGTTTTATTACCGGTCATGCAGAAGCAGGATCGGGTCTCTGCTCTCAGTAAGGGCTCCAGCCACTGCTTCTTCTGCTCCTCAGATCCATACAAATGCAGCACCTCCATATTCCCAGAGTCTGCAGCAGAGTTACCACAGCAACAGCGCTGTCAATCAAACACCTACTGACACCACACACACTTACCTGACACACAGGCTGGAGCTCAGAAACCCAAAACAGCTTATTTTTTCCCTTTATCTCACAAAAGCTGCACTAAAAACGCATTCTGACTTTTGCTAAACAGGCTGAAAATAGCTCACACAGTTTTAATCAGTGGTTTTAGATAAAGGTCACCCTCATTAGAACATGGCCAGCTGCTTTTTAACAAAGTCGAAACTCACGAGCCAGGACATCTTTCTACAGTGCACTACTGATTTGCTCCAGCTGCCTCTGTTTTGGATTTAGGAGATGATTTGGCATTGAAGTGTATGAACCACAAGTTTTTGCAAAGTGAATATGTACAATACAATTCAGTACAATTTAATACAGCCTAGAGCTTAGATTGGGCCCAAAATATCCAGTCTGACCCGGCTCCAGCCTGTGCACGGTTTGCCCGAGCCCGACCTGACCTGCCCCATACACTGTCCTTTTGAGCCCAAGCCCGATTTAAACCGAAGACCTTTTTTTGAGTAAGTAGAGCGTAAAAACTGAGCTTTTGAAATATATTTTGAGCTGTTTGAATGAGAAAAATCTGTTCAGAATGATGTTAATTAACATTGCAACACTAAAGAAGCATAGATCTATTATTTAAGAAAAAAATTTCATTAAGAACAGATTTCTAAAAGATTAAAACATGAACAATGCGAACAATCCACAGGCCTAAACATCAGTAAATTAGGCTACAAGAATGATGTCTGAATGACTTTCCTCTAATCTAATATAATTTAACATGGTTTAAGAATAGAAACTAAACAAACATTTTTTTTTATATAGAGCTTATACTGTAGTATATGTTTAAAAACACAAAAAACAGTAATAAGGCTAGTGGCAAGTGCGTAATACAGTCAATATTTTAAAAAAGTAAACAAAATGCTTGGGGAAATTTTACTTTTTCAAACAAGAAAAAAATGGCAAAGGCTGTGCTATTATAAAACATCTTCATGGGAATAAAAGATCCAGAAATCACTTCTAAATAGTGAATTCAGCTACTTTAATTTGCTGCTGACCCAAGTGTTCCATTGATTATGAACAGCTTGTATAACCACCTTAAAAAGGATTGGCAATAATATGGGACATTGTGGAAAAACTGCACATGAGCCTCTAATGCACCAAGGCACCAGTTTTTAACAATAATTTTACAAAAACTAGTAATATGTTCTTTATTCATCGTGATATTATATTTGCACGTCTACAGAAACTCCTACTCACATACAGAAATCTACACTGAGAAGTGTGTTTTTAAAATCATTTATGGATGTTTTAGTTTTTGGGAAAGCACCTATGATTCAGCTCTGTCACCCGTGCTTTACACAAAACACTCTCTGATTATGCTAAAAGAGCCAAAACCTTCCTTCCCAGAACCACCTTCATGTCTGAAGTCTCCCAAAACAATGATCAAACTGGACAATAAACAGAGCCCAAGCTAATAATTACACAGCCCATAATTAATGCATACAGTAGAGGTTTTAGATCAAAGAGCATTTAAGCTCTACAGTAGTATTTAGCAAAACATATCATTTCTCAAAAGTTACAGTAATACAGACTTTAAGATAAGTTCATGGAACATGGAAAATTAAATCTACTTCATATTAAAATTTGTGAAAAAAAAGTTTTATTATATTAAAATACATCTACACACAAACCTGGGGCCTGGCAGTTGAAGACCTCTGCAGCGAAGACACATTTTCCAGTTTCCTCAGCAATGTAGGAATAATCCACCTGAGACAGCCCACTGACTGCTGGCAGGAACAGGTTCCACAGTCCTGCAGCACGAGCTTTAGCCTTCCAACACACACATTCAGATTCAATTCACTAATTATTAAAAGGGTTAGATAGAGACAGAGATGCACATACTGCACATATTTCCTGTAAGAAATATGAAAAAAGCTCTCTCTCATTTATTGTTTAAAAAATACAAAAATAAATATCTAAAATATGCTTTTAGTGGCTCGAAAGCTCTTTTCCAGGATCTTACTTAGATTTCAAGGTCATTTTTCAGCAATTATCTGTATTTCCAGGTGTTTTTAGATTTTTCAAGACACATGGGAACTGAATTTTAAGACTTTCTTGCTGCACAGAAATGTGGTATTGCATGTCCTATGAGGTATATCATATTGTACTGTGAACAATATGTTGTGACAGAGTAATATTGTGATTTAAAAATCCATACCATTATAACAACAGTATTCTATCTTAAAGGTAGTTAATTGTTTACTGTAATGGTTTACAAGTTTTTTTTGTATAACTGGTTATGTTTTACATGTTCTTTTAACCTTTAAATTTTATTTTGCTGCAGTAATATTTCAGTGTTTTTTTCTTATTGCCAAGAATACAATTATTACAACAGCACTGTGAAATATTGTGATTTTATTTCAGGGCCAATTGCACACCCATAATGCCCTTTCATAAAACATAGTGTGTCTGTGCACATTTACCTTCAGCTCCTCTAGCACAGGGGGTGTCTGCCATCTCTGGGGGCCGTCAGTGTGTTTAGCATAATACTCTGTTATTTGCTGAAAGACAGACAGCACATGGGTTGTGAGTGGAGCTAAAGGCCGGAATTCGGAAATCGGCCATTTACCCGTGAAAAGCTCTTCTGCCTGAATGGCTCTTTACAGCATAAGTAATTCAGGAAGCCAAAGAAGAAACCGTGCCAGGGTGCCAGAGGGAAAGAGAAATGGAGGCAGCTCAAACATCCCAATGAAAAAGCAGCACAGTTAGTACTGCACACTGACGGAGCACACAGACTGAAAGCAGACTACTGAAAACTGATGTTTTTAACTTGTTATCTCATCTAAATATGCATGTACACAATTGTTTCCAAGTGTAGCTGATTAGTTAAGACGTGTTTGGTGTCTGAGGCATGCAAGTTTAGTTCTGAATGATTATAAAGGTGTGAAAAGTATTCCCATCCATTACTTTGGTAGAAGTATATTTACACTAGGGTTTAAAATACTAAGTTTCAACTCAAACATTTTACTCAAGTAAAAGTATAAAAGTACTGGTCATTAAGGACAAAATCTTAGGCTGTGCCACAGAGTCCTATAGTGCACTATACCCCCTCCCCAAAATACATTTTTCGGTAACACTTTCTATGAATGTCATCTTTATTAGACGCTATAACCACATTTATAATATATTATAATGCATTCATAAGGCATTATAAACATGCCTATAAATATTTATAAAAATGCATAACCCATTATAGCCATGTTTATTAAGCATTATGACCTGTGATCATAATACATTATATATATGCTACAATAGTATATCTCTATCATTAATAATCTAGTCCTACAATGAAAGTCTGGCACGTTACTTAGAGCACACAAAGACCTGTTATAATACATCATAATTGACTGTAAATAATATTATATTCAAGACAAGAATAATTTGTGAGTGGTTAAAAATATATTTATAGGATTATTGAGGGTGTGCTTATAAGTTGGATGATACACTCTGCAAGCAGGGACTGAGTTTCTTGCTACTGATGTATAACATGTTATAAACACAGCTATTAATACATTATAATGACAGTTCATGATGCATAATAAACATGGCTATAATGAGTTAAACATTTTTATAAATATGCATAGCCATGTTTATAATGCCTTATGAATGCATTATAATGTGTTATGAGTATGTTTATAATGTCTTATAAAGATGACATTCATAGAAAGTGTTACCCATTTTCTAAAAGCCATAATGACTCAAATGTTCTATTAAAATGTTAATGTTGATAAATTTGGGATGCACTAGGCTCCTTGTTTCAGCTGCATATATGCCCATTGAAAATGAATGTACTGTAGTACAATGTAAATACATTAAAGAAGCTTAGTTAGGACACTCTGCACGGATCATCTTCATACCAGGCTACATACTATGCTATGTTTAAGCTGAAGTGTGGGGGGGCGTGACGTGTGCAGGTGTGATGGATTGTGTATAAACCAATAAGGTGCCGGAATGGTATATGTTAATACTTCTCATCCAACAAAAAACTTATATTACTATTATTATTATTATTATTATTATTATTGTTATTATTATTGTTATTATTATTGTTAGTAGTAGTAGTAGTAGTAGTATTGTTATTATTATTATTATTAGTAGTAGTAGTAGTAGTAGTAGTAGTAGTAGTGTTATTATTATTATTATTATTATTATTAATAATAATATTATATTTTTTGTGTGAAAAATGTAAGAAGTAAAAGAAAAAAATCTTCTAAAAAATAACTACAGCAGTAAAGTATAGATAACCAAAATTTCTACTTGAGTACAGTAACAAAATATTTGTATTTTATTACTCGACACCCCTGCATGGCTAACACAGCTAACATAGCTAACAAAGTACTAGTTTTCACTATGGCACCTTCATATACTTCCATTATGTTTAAGCCCCATTACATTCATAGCTTCACTGCAAACCTTAAACAAACCTTCAGACACCAAACAGACCTCTCACACATTAGCAAAGTTTAGAAAAGGGGAAAATTGGCCAATTTAGATGTTTGGCCACACCACTGCTTCCACCCTATTAACCTCAAGGCAAACTGCCAATGAAAATGTTTGAAGGAACACTTCAGCAATTTGCACTCTATACATATTATTTTTTTCTGTCAAATCAGTCCTTTAAACAATTTGCCTGGCAGTGTGTTGTAGGTTAAACAAATATCCAGATTTTGAACCTGCAGCCCAAACATAACAAAAGCGGAGCCGACATTAATTATCACCACCAGGTCCTGTGTTTATCTACGTGTGGTGCACATGGAACAGAGATGCTTCAGTATTAAACAGTGCTTTCACTGTGTTGAGTCACTATTCACTATAAAAAATAAAGTCCTGTATTTCAGTTTGGTCAAGAATATATTTGGAGTTGAGCTTCAAAAACATAACTACATGTTCTGCAGCTGAAACATTTTGTAAGGTTTTTAGTCTGCATCCCCAATTTGTTTACTGTGCAGGTTAGAACTTCCCCACTCGCACGAGGGGACAGCCTTCCTATTCTCAGACCCATGACCGAAGGCCTGTGCTGTTGATGGGATTCAAACTTATGATCTTGTTATGATCTTGCAAAAAAACATTGTAAAAATACAAAAAACAAAATGTTAAACACTGTTAAAAGCAGGCCAACTTAAAAAAAAGAGTTAACTTAGTTCTTAATAAGCTTCCTTAGTTCAACAAAAGCAGTATTTCTTTTTTATATTTTAAAATCTGTGTACCTCCCCTTCAATTTGTTAACCCAAAAAAAGGAAAATCCATTTAGATTTAAATTATTATGTTATTATGTAATTTTACAGCTCTAGGGTGGCACAACAGTCTAACTGCCTACTGGTCAAAGGTAAAGATCCTAAGCTTAAAGGGCTAAGCAACCCATTGTCAAAGCTTCCGTGCCTGAAGATAACTAATTATAGGTATAGTTGGCAATAAACAAGCAGTTTCTCAATATGGATTACACGTTTGATCTCCGGATAATAAGAAGCACTATCAATAAACGCCTATATTCTATATTCTGGTCTATTTTTATACATAAGGCGCACCGGATTATAAGGCAATTATGTGAATCTAGTGAGGAACAGTGGTGTCGCCATGTTTTCCTTATACTTCAGCAGGTCTCACCACTGGGGGGCAAGACCTGTAAAACTGAGCTAAGTTAAGTAAACAAAACTGTAATTCAGACAAGTCAAACGAGCGCTGGATGTTAATCTACACAGATTTCTCTCCTAAAAACTGTTTAAATGAGTAAAGTGATTCCTTCAAAAAACTAGCGCTTAGCATGGTTAACAGATAATGCTAATACTGCTCCAGCAGTGCTAGCCGGGGTTAGCAGGAGGCTGCAGGCCGATAATACTCACCTAATACTGCTGGAGAACTGAACTGAAACGCCTGTATATCACTGCACTTCAGATTAGTGACTTTACTGCTTCTTACAACCTGAATGGTAAATTAAATACATAACTTGCACCAAATTATGAGAAGCACTGACCATTTTTGGGACAATTAAAGGATTTTAAGTGCGCCTTATAGTGTGAAAAATACAGTATGCACTTTCTCCTCCACCAGTACATCGATACTGGTGCAAGGTGCATTCTGGGATATCGGAATCTAGGAAGTCCACACAAGTCACCTTCCATGCCTCATCAAAAATGTGGGAGGAGCAAAAACACATCCGGATATTTGTAGTGTACAATACTTGAGCTGCGACTGATGATGTTTCTCAGAGTCCACAAGAACACAAGTACAGACAAGATTGCAGATTGAGAAATGACCACAGTAAACAAACTGAAGGGAGACACAGAAAAATCTTTTAAAATATTCAAGCAATTTCAGCTGCAGCTCATTTATAGCTCATGTCGTTGAGGCTCAACTCAAAATGTGCAGACTAAATATTAAAGAGAAACTTTAGAATCTTTAATTCATCACTGTAAGTTGGTCTGACTTTAATTTGTTTACAGAGCAGGCAGTTAGAAAATGGCACCACTCTAGAGCTATAAAATAATTCATATATTGGTTTTAAATACAGAAAGGAAAAGTATATTTACGTAGGGTAATTACATAGCACTAGAGTGGCCCAAGTGTTTAACTGCCTACTCATCAGTCCAAATAAATCAGTGAGTCAGTGCTCCATAGTTAATAGCCTCCCAGATGTGGACATTATGTTATATGGGAAGGTCCATTCTAAATATTGTCATAAAAAAAAAAATAAGGAATATGTGAAACAGAATTTTGCAATTTAGCTGCAGTTAATCTATGAATGTTCATTTAGGCTCAACTCTATTGTTGAAGAACTATGTAAAATCAACTGAAAAAATGACTCTGTTCTGAGTTACTTTATCATTTTAGTTGGCCTGACATTAGTGTGATGATAACTGTTTAACTGACCTGTTGAGCAGGCAGGACGTGCTGCTTCATGAACTGCTGAACCTGCTGGAGCACAGCGTGGCCTTTTGGAGACTGGAGAAAGAGCGTGTCAACAACTGCCTTGACCGAGGACGAGCTGCATTTAAACACAACAGAAACATCTAAATAAAAACTAGATGATCTAAGATCTAAAATAAACTAGATGATTTTCTTTTTCCCTGAAATGGGTGATTTCAGTTTGCACTGGAACTATAAGGCTAATATAGCTAACAAGTACTGAAACCTTATGTTTCCCCAATTAGCATTATAAAAACAGCATCTGCGATCCTCAATCACACACACTTGCCTCAAACCATATGGAGATCTTAATTAATCTCAGATGTCTGTACTTTGTGGTTTCTGACACTGTATGACATAGCCCTCATCATTTTTTACTGCTATAAAAAAGGAATAATAAAAGTATGCCGTAGTCAACACAGTAGTAAGAGCCATTTTGTAGCTTGAATCGTATCCATTTTTCTGCATTATTTTAAGGAATCATTCAGATTTTATACATTTTTACACGTTTGATACATGTGAAGTTTTAGATCTATACATAGCATAGTTTTGGCACTCTGCATGGTCACTACTTTGAAGAAGCATAGCATTAATCACAACTACAATGGCCTGCAAAAGTATTTACATCCCTTGAACTTTCGCACGTCATTTTATAACCACAAACGTAAATGTGTTTTATTGAGATTTTAGCGCATAATTGTGAAGTGCAACAAAAAAATAAAAAATGCTCTTCTTTCATTTTTAGCAAATAAAATTATGCAAAGTGTGACGTGCAAAAAGTAATCAGCCCCCCTATATCAATACTTAGTAGATCCACCTTTCGCTGCAAATTACAGCTGCATGTCTTTTGGGGTATATCTCTACCAGCTTTGCGCATCTAGAGACTTTTTCTAGAGATTTTTGCTCATTCTTCTTTATAAAACAGCTCAAGCTCAGCCAGATTAGATGGAATTTAATGTCTTTCCACAGATGCTCAATGCGACTGGGCCATTCTAACACATGAATAGTCTTTGATCTAAACCATTCAACTATAGCTGTGCCTTTATGTTTATGGTCATTGTCTTGATGGAAGCTGAATCTCCTTCTCAGTCTCAAGTCTTTTGCTCCCTTCAACAGGTTTTCTTCCAGGATTGCCCTGTATTTATCACCATCTATCCATCTTCCCATCAACTCTGACCGGCTTCCCTATCCCTGCTGTAGAAAATAATCCCCCCAGCATAATGCTGCCACCACCATGTTTCACAGTGGGTATGGTGTATTCAGGGTGTTACATTTCTGTATTTGTATTTAGGCCAAAATGTAAACTTTATCGCCGGCCTGTCTGGGGAGTTCCTTGGTCTTCATGATGCTGTTTGTTCACTAGTATTCTCTTACAAACCACTGAGGCCTTCACAGAACAGGTGTATTTATACTGAGACTAAATTACACACAGCTGGACACTATTAAAAAATTAAGTGACCTCTGATTTTATTTAGGAGTATCAGAGTGAATACTTTTTCACATCACACTTTTTAGCTTGTAATTTAATACAAATTAATAAAAACCATGTATCATTTTCATTCCACAATTATGTGAAATTATTTGAATTAACTCCTATTATTTCTTTTTGCAGGTTACTCAAAACCCCAGGATCCTCTCCTTCCCTGAAGATGAATCTGCAAGGAGATGCTGCCCTGGTTCCCTTTGTATCCCTTTTGCCCTTCTGACCCTCATTGTAGCAGGATTAAAAGGTAAGTACATTCCATGTTACTCTGGTGATGCGCTATCTTGCCACATCAGTCACAATATAGATGCATTTTTGTGAAAATTGTACATAGAATATGGCAAACACATTAATAAAACAAGTCTTAATGCAACGTGTTAATAATCTGCATGTTACTGCAGAGTTTTAAACGTTACCTGTGGGCAATCTTCAAAGCCAGCTGAGCTAAAGGCTCCACAGTGTCTCCATATCGAGCAGCATCAGGAGCACTAGCATTCCCAAGCATAAACCTTGCATAGATCCCCTACAATAAACACACACACACACACACACACATACCATACAGAAGAAAAGGAAGAAGAGGAGCATTTCAGAAACATTGCTTTTCAGAAATGTACACAAAGATTTAATTCCTGATTTTTGATAAAGAGCATCACAACTATTTTAAGGTGGATCCAATCAGTTCTGAATATTTATATGTGTATTTTCCAAATATGCATTTCTGGAAAAGGTTCATTTCCATTCTTCCACAGGTCAAAAGACAAACAAAAATAAATAAAAAACATCAGAAACAGACAGGCAGAGCGATAGCAAGGCACAAATCCCAGTGAAAGCCTGATCTTATCTGAGAGAAACTGGAGCAGACATGCCAACATGTAAGATGATCCCATCTCATCAATATGAACCCACAGGATCGAGACTGATTACCTGTGCAATGCAGGCCATTTTAAACATGGCCAGGGCGATGAAGAAATTCTGATGAGGAAGAGAGGAGGGGAGCCCACGGCAGCGACAGTAGATGGAGATCAGGTCCTCTGGAGGAGGAATACCTGGAGAAAACAAAATAAACAGAAGGTCTAAACCATGAAATGACGTCGTATGATGATGACTCCTTCTCAGCAGTCTGTCTGTCACACATATGAAACAGTCCAACAAGGTTTTGTAGTGATGTCACACCCAAACATTTTGGGCCACTTTTTTTTTTTTCTTTAGAGTTTAAAATGATCCCTGATTCAAAGGCTTGTGGTGTTTTTTTTTTATTTCTTTTTTTCTTCATGTTGTATATGAGCAGAGAAGAGCAGAGGCAAACAAGAGCCATGAAAGATCATCAGTTGTGTTCTCAAAATCACTCCAAATGTCACCTGCAGAGACTTCTCACATTTATGCAAATTACTACAGAAAGCCTTGACCGAGATTTAGGTACGTTTTAATTTGGTCTTAGAGATCTGTATCAGAAAGCATGAGCCATGTCCAAATAGACTCAACTCTTCCACCTGCGAACCTGCCGCTCGAAGTTTCAGGTAAAACAGACTTGGTCCAGTGTTAGACAACACAGTTGACAGCACCTGATAGTAAAGTTTCTCTCTCATTCAATGCTCCAGTTTTTAAAAGTTATTTTTGATGGCGTAGGGAACTATTTTCCACTCACTCTAAATTTCCAAAGGAAAAAATCTTTTAGTGGGTTTAGGAAGTTCATAATTAGAGATAGTCAGAGAGTGTTTCCAGTGGTCATAAAATTTAAGGATGCTGGTAGAAGGATGCCCTACCTTCAATTCCTGTAATTCCACCCAAAGTGCTGATCATCCCATGATGGGAGGGGCAGTAATGAGGCATGAGGAAGTACGCTAGATCTGCTATTGGCTGACCAGTCGTCGATAGTTCCCAATCCAAAACAGCTACCACTCGTGCCTGCAGAGAAAATATGAGGAAATACATACTACATACTACACCATCAATGCAAACAGAATGAATTAATTCCACATTTGCACTAGCGGATTTATAACATTATTACATTTGTTTGTGACTCTTATATGTTGTAGGAGTTTCAACTGAGTAAAACCACTGTGAAAAAGCTCAGAGATAAGAAGGGCAAGCTGGAGAGTTCATAGGTGTTTATAGTTCATAGTGATTCAGGTTACACAGTCCACTGTTTACTACTGCATACACACAACTCAGACACAACTCAGTAAACATCAAAATGTGTTTTTAAATAAGTACTGAATTGGATCTGTTGTGAGAGAGCAGCTGTGAACAGGAATGTTATTATTGCACAATCATGTGATCACAACTGTTTTTCACAGTTGCACAATACTATGTTTAGGCTGCTACAAACAGCATGTGAATTGGATGTGTTTACATCTGTCAGTATAAGGTAAACAGGCTTATGTTGATAAATCAGCAACAAAAATGCATTTTCTGATTTGGTGCAATAACTCATTTAGTTTGCAATGATAAGTAAGTAAGTTTGTTTAAGACTTGTTATGTCTGACCAATAATTAAACCATTCACATACCAAATAACCCATTGATTCAACCATTCACTCAATGACTCACCCATTCAACCACTGACTCATCCATTCAACCACTGACTCATCCATTCAACCACTGACTCACCCATTCAACCACTGACTCACCCATTCAACCACTGACTCAACCATTCACTCAATGACTCAACCATTCACTCAATGACTCAACCATTCACCCACTGACTTGCCCATTCACCCACTGACTTACCCATTCACTCATTGACTCAACCATTCACTCAATGACTCACACATTCAACCACTCACCCATTCACCCAGTGACTCACACTGTGTTTACTTGTCCTTAAGAACATTTGGGGATTAGGTAAAGGATTTCTAGCTTGCTGTTGTCCAGTTAGACCCAAATTGTAGTTCCAGGGCTGTTACCTCAGTTGGGTGGAATATCAGGTTGTCAATCCGAAAATCACCATGAACCAGAGTGACTTCATTATCACTTGGTATGTTTTTGCCCAGCCATTCAGAAAGCTCATCCATAGCTGGAATGCTTCTGTGGGCTGAGGCTCTGTACTGCTTTGTCCAAGTCGACACCTAAAAAAAAAGGGGTCAATGAAATCTCAACCTCCAATATCTCTACATACATCCACAACTATTGTCATCATAAATAAAATCTCACCTGTCTCTTAGAGTATCCTGCCCCTTTCCCGTATCCCTGAAGGCCGAGCTTGGTGACGTCAATAGAGTGCAGTCTGGCTAACGTCTCAACTGCAGCAACATACAGAGCAACACGCTCTGCTGCACTCAGCCCTGGCAGCCTCAGGTCCCGGAATATACGACCCTGTATCACATACAGATGTGCAAAGTATTGATTGCGCTTAATTTATTTAATTTCCAAATCAAGTATACATAAAGAGATCTTTGTAAGATTTTACACTTTCATGAAGTTTTCAAAACTGAAGTTAAAAATAAAAATAAAAAAAAAAATGAATAGAAAATGAGACTCATAACAACTGTGCAAGAGCTGGTAGACACCTAACATTATCTCCATCAAACAGCATTTCAAGTATTCAATTTTTCAAAAAGAAAAGGAAAATGGGAATTGATGTATATGCTGCAACAGTAGATTATCTCTTATTTTTAAACAGAAATAAAATGAAACTGAGGATAATATTTTACACTTATTCTGCTGCGGAGTGCATGTGTCTACAAAGGGTCGGATTCTGACAGAGAGCTAAAATTCAGCACAATACCTGGCATAGCAACTCATTAAACTCATAACCAACATTCTACAAAAGTATAGGGACCAAATATATACAATGTAACAAACACATGAACCTTAGTGCTAGTGCAAAATTGAATTTGCTAGTGCTAGTGCAAAATTGAATATGTTTTAGATGGCTTGCATGGTGATAATTAGAAAACGCTGTGTATTTGGGTCAACCCAAGTAGAATGGGTTCCTCTGACTGAGTCTTGGTTCCTTCCAAGGTTTCTTCCTCTTAAAGGGAGTTTTTCCTTGCCACTGTGTCACCATAAAATTGTCATCTCTGTGGTGCTGCTCATAAGAGGCGTGGACCTGTTTTACCTGTAAAGCGGCTTTGTGACAACCTTTGTTGTAAAAAGCACTATATAAATAAAATTGAATTGAATTGAATATTCCTGAAAAAGAACTGAAAGGGAATCTCCAGACAAAAATGAAAGCAGTAATAAAGATAAAGGTTGGACTCACTTAATTCTAAAACATATATTGTACTTAGTTTTATAAATACTTATACATTACATACGTTTTTTATTTATTTGCAGCAATACAAAACGAGTGGTTTACTCTATCCTAATACAAGGCTGAGGAAAGAAATACGAATATGAATTCGTATAAAATGATCAGCCCTTTATAAGAAATGATATTAGCTGCATTCCAAAATCTAGTCAGTCTAACGTGAAGACCCAGTTTTTTATTTTATTTGGACAATTTAATTGAATTTGGATGTTACCGAGTAAGCTTTTGATCAACATATGGTCAAATATCTAGGGTCTGATATTATTTGCATCTAATTTTTATGCATTTCAAGCAGGGCTGATAGGTTTTATTATCACAGAGAAACAAATTTCAGCTATTAATATACAAATGTCATAGTGTAGAGAAACCTAAAATCTCCTGAGAATAAACTCTGGCTACAGTGCCCTCCATAATTATTGGCACCCCTGGTTAAGATGTGTTCTTTAGCTTCTCATAAATTGAGTTTTGTTCAAAATAATATAGGACCACGATGGAAAAAAAGAGTAAAATACAACCTTTAACTCAAGTGAATTTATCCCACATTAAGAAATAATTATTTAACATCAAATCATGTGTGCCACAATTATTAGCACCCCTGATGTTAATACTTTGTACAACCCCCTTTTACCAACAAAACAGCACCTAATCTTCTCCTGTAATGTTTCACAAGATGGGAGAATACAGAAAGAGGGATCTTTGACCATTCCTCTTTGCACATTCTCTCTAAATCATCCAACGACCTGGGTCCTCTCCTCTGCACTCTCCTCTTCAGCTCACCCCACAGGTTTTCAATGGGGTTGAGGTCTGGGGACTGAGATGGCCATGGGAGGAGCTTGATTCTGTGTGCGGTGAACCATTTCTGTGTAGATTTGGCCACATGTTTAGGGTCATTATCTTGCTGAAAGACCCAGTGACGACCCATCTTCAGCTTTCGGGCAGAAGCCACCAGATTTTGTTTTAAAATGTCCTGGTATTTTAGAGCATTCATGATGCCATGCACCCTAACAAGGTTCCCAGGGCCTTTAGAAGAGAAACAGGCCCACAGCATCACTGATCCCCCGCCGTATTTCACAGTGGGCATGAGGTGCTTTTCTGCATACTCAGCTCTTGTGTTACGCCAGACCCACTTAGAGCATTTGTTGCCAAAAAGCTCTATCTTTGTTTCATCTGACCAAAGCACACGGTCCCAGTTGAAGTCCCAGTACCGCTTAGCAAACTCCAAACGTTTGCGTTTATGATTGTGAGTGAGAAATGGTTTCTTCAGTGCATGCCTCCCAAACAGCTTGTTGGCATGTAGATAGCGCCTGATGGTTGTTTTGGAGACTTTGTGACCCCAAGAAGCTACCATTTGTTGCAATTCTGTAACAGTGAGCTTTGGAGAACTTTTTATTTCTCTTATCATCCTCCTCACTGTGCGTGGTGGCAAAATAAACTTGCGTCCTCGTCCAGGCTTGTTTACCACTGTTCCAGTTGTTTTAAACTTCTTAATAATTCCTCTGACAGTAGATATGGACAGGTGTAGGCGAGTAGCGATTTTCTTGTAGCCATTGCCTGACTTGTGAAGGTCAACACACATCTGCCTCACTTGAATGGTATGTTCCTTTGTCTTTCCCGTGTTGAAGATAAATGGCCTCTGTGTCACGTCATATTTATACCCCAGGGAAACAGGAAGTTGTGAATTACTAATGAAATGTTCCTACATACTCTGATCAACTTCGTAAACTACTGTAGAAGTGACAGAAATACTTTTATTAAATTTATTTCCTAAGAATTGTTAGGGGTGCCAATAATTGTGGAACAGGTGATTTGATGAAGAATAATTATTTCTTAGTCAGGGATTTTATTTCCCCCTTAAAATTTACTTGAGTTAAAGGTTGGACTTTACTCTTTTTTTCCATCGTGGTCCTATATTATTTTGAACAAAACTCAATTTATGAGAAGCTAAAGAACACATCTTAACCAGGGGTGCCAATAATTATGGAGGGCACTGTATGTGCTACTGTCTTTTCCAAATTCTTTGTAATTTGTAGGTGAATAAAGATGCATTAAACTATAAAGAAAAAGACATACAGTATTTACAGCACCTCTTACTGATTGATGTTTAAAACAGAGAGTTTTTTTTTAGGTCAGTTCAATTAATTAAGTAATAAATAAATAATAAATCAATCAATCCACTGATTGGCTACTCATCTAAAATTAATTTGAATTGTACAGTTAAAATACAGTTCGCAAAAAAGTGACTAATGTGATTAATTTATTTTCATTTAATGTTCAATGCCTGCTGCATTTCTTTGCTGCATACAAAGGACTTTTAACTTTAAAACAGCCTTCAATGAAATGCAGCCGAGAAATGCAGTCCACGTTTTGGAATGCAGCTCACGCAGCTGTGCATGTAAGCATGCCATGTCATACCAGGACTTAACAGTCCTGATGTCAGCATGGTTCTTAAAGATGATGCTAAAGCCTGCAGGTCTGACCTGTACATGCTCCATGATGTAGAAGTCAGTGCCGATGACATCTGTGTCTGAACAGTACAGCAGAGGCTGAGGAACAGGAAAGCCGGCAGAGTGCAGAGCCTTCTGTACAGCATACTCTCTGTCCACCTGTCCACAAAAACACACACAGTTTAAAACATTCACCATTTATCCTAAACACTATACTTGAAACATTTTTTAAGAATTTATTTCTGAATTTGTCAGGACTTTAGGATCAATAGTGATATAATGAGATTAAACAAATATATAGTATATTTGTATTGTATACATTGTGAATCATGTGGTCTCCCATCACAAGTTTATGTCTAATGCAGAATATAATGTTTTAGATTTCAAGCACAAAACTGAGAACTTTGCGTTAAAGGGTTAACAGCATATTTGCAGTATGTGCACCTCTTTGTCATATACTGATGGTTGTTATTGTTCTGACCGTTTAGTATTAAATTCAACAACAGAAAACTGTAATCTTGGAATAAAATCATAATTTTAGTGAAGATATGAGTTGTCATGTATTTCACTCTACAATCTCTATTTTTCATCATGTAACAAAAACAGGTAAATATTATTTTTTTATACATATCTACCTAGGCCGATATATATATATATTTTTTAAATGTCCCAACTGGCTTCTTTAATATATTTGCATTGTACTAAAATGCATTAATTTTAAATTGCTATAAATCCAGCTGAAACAGGGAGCCTGGTTTTTCAACATTAACATTTTAGGCCGATATCTGATATAACATTCGTAACTTACAGCGAGATTAGACACCTTGGTATAACTTTAGACACAAAAGTAATATTTATTTGCCTTACATTTTAGCTTTCAACCAATGTATTGTATGCAAACACAAAATGAAAGGAATCTCTTGAGAAATTTGTTTTAACATTTATTGGTTTTTAACATTTATTTAGATAACTGGTCCTTATGCAGACTTCTCACAGCTTTAACCCTCTTTTAAAAATGTAACAGATTAAATAAAAAAAAAATAGGTTTATTGAAACTAAAACAAATAAATAAAAATTTGCTTAAATCAATGGAATTCAAAGTAGCATGGCCAGTGTCTAGTAATTGTAGTCATTTTCTAGCATGCATTATATTTATAATGTATTGTTTGAAATATCGTCTAAATCGGCCGATGTGATGATTAAAAAAAACATCCTCTAGCATTCCTAATTTTTTTTTTACATTTTTGCTGACTCCACTCTCAGCTCAAAATTGAAAAATATGAAACAAATGTGATGGGTAGTTTGGGAGGGGCACTGGGTGATGTATGGGTTTAGGGGTGGGGTTGAAGGGAGAGCTGATTGGGCTGAGCAGTGTGCCTCTCTTAGCAGCGAGATGCAGATGGTTGGAATTCACCAGGGGGCAGTATTACTGATTGATTGATTGATTGATTGACTTATTTGCCTATTGTGAGTGTCCGCATACCAAAGTACACGGAAACATCATCTTCACCTATAGCACGGTTAAACCTGCAATGGTAAAATGACCGCAATAAAACCGCGTTTTTTAAAGGTTGGAAACTGTTTTTACAACTTTTAAGCAGGACTGTGTTGTTTTATTACTTCAGAGGAACACATTTCAGCTATTAATACAATATATAAATTAGTGCCTCTTTAAAAGGGAAGAAAATTGAACTGATGTCAGCACACCAGTGTACTTCAAACAATGGAATTCATTCACAAAATTCAGTAAATTCATATTCTTGTCTTTGAAGGTGGCACCATCTAGTGGCGCTTTATAGCTGACCTTTCACATACATAAGTTATATCTGACAACTTTGCAGCTGTGTATCAAAGTCCAAACAACAACAAACAAAGTGTGAACTTCGAGTTGAAGATTTCTGAATGCTGCAGCACTTTAGAAAGCTTTGGCTTTGTGATATACATGATGTAAATGTAAGCTGATGATGAAGAGCATCAGCTGAAGCCTGAGGAAAACAGGGGCTAACCTTATGTGCACCAGGCAGTAAAGGGCCAGGGGGCTTCTTCCTGAGCACATAGGACCTGTCAGGAGTCTGGATGAAGAAGGTGGGGTTGGACTGTCCAGAACTGCAGAAAAAATGAAAAACAGTGAATAAACAGATGCAGTGAAAGCTGTGACAGTGAAGCAGCTCATGCATATTAATGAAGCTCTTTACCTGTACTGGCGCACAGACACTGCAGTGTTCTCAGAAACGCCGCGTAATCGACCTATCAGGTGCTTCTGCAGCTTCTTCACGTTAAACAGGTGCTGCTGCCGCACTGGGGTTGTCTCCTCTTCCATAGTTGCGATAAATCACACGAGAAGCAAGAATCAAAGCTTAATGCTGGAGTTTCTGCGAGACTTTTCTACCGTTTCAAAATAAAAGTCCCCCCAGCACTCTGCTTTCTAATAGTGTCCCAACAGTAGAGGTCTTCAGGTTATCTCGACCTTATATCCAGCTCCTGATCATGAACTTTAACCTGATCCTGTGTAGGTGTGACCAGACCTGAGACACTACATGATCAAACAATTACATCAGCTCTTACCCTAATGAACTTACCAATTATTACACAATACAGCACTGGAAACTGGATTAAAGGTCAAGATTGGTGAGCTAAGCCCTAAAATGCTGTAACGTTAATATAAAACATGACTTTTAACTTAAATAGACTATTAACTTAAATAAATAAGTGTTCTACATGATTCCTTATGTGCTTATTCATAGTCTGGATTACTTCAATATTCATTTACAATACAGGGAAAAAATAAAGAAATAAATAAAAACATTGAAACATTGAAAAATAACCGCTGAGTCCACCCATCAGCTCAAATAATAATAAAATAATAATCAGAGGCGTAGCTTGGGAGGGGCATTGGCTGATGTATGGGTTTAGGGGTGGGGTGGAAGGGAAAGCTGATTGGGCTGAGCAGTGTGCCTCTGCTAGTGGTGTGACGCAGGTAGTTGAACATCACCAAGGGAACTGTACTATTGATTAATTGATTGATTTGCATTTTGTGACATGTCTGCATACCAAAGTACATGGGCACTGCAGAGGCAGAACTGACCACAATAAAAGCGTTTATTTTTTTAAAGGTTAGGAAAGGTCTATGCAAATTTTAAGCAGGTCTAATATGGTTCATTACTTCAGAGAAACACGTTTCAGTTATTAGTGGAACAATATGGTTTTGGGTTTAGTGGCTCTTTAATTAAATTAAAACTCCCCTCGAAAAATAAACATTCTCTTGATTTACACTCCATAACTTAAAGGAAAAATCCATTGTTAAATAGACCTGGGATGTGAGACATGATAACAAGTACAAACTTTGCAGATGGGAGTTTAGGGCCTTTCGTTTCGCACAGGATTAGTTTCTCAGGGGGAGAAAGTAAAGTGACTGGTTCAGAGAAACAACCAATCAAATTAAAGAAAAGGCGTGGCAAAAAAGCAGATCTGCTAAATGAGAAAAAGAGCGGGAAGTTGGATCCAGCCATCTTGGAGGAGCAAATATTTATAAATAAAATTTTTAATTTAGTGAACAAAAACTTTTTAAGTTAGCTTGAGACAATAATGCACATGTATAGGCTAATTGGCTAACAAGACTAGATACTTAGCTACCTAACCCCTAGCTACAATAGTTTACAGTATTTTTGATAGTCAGCTAGCCAAGAAAACAAACAAAAAATAAAAAGACGTAAGATTGTAACATTTATTTTTATTTTAAAGGGTTTATTTGGTGAACAGATACGCTTTATTAAATTAACTGGAGACAGCAGTGTGTATTATCAGGCTAATTAGCTAGATAGCTCACCTAGATAGCTCTCAAGTTTAGACACTTAAATAGTAGTAGTTTTGATAAAGTCAGCTAGATATTTGTCAGCTATTAATTAAAATTCACAGTCTGATATAACCTATAATGATATGAAATAAGGGTTGTAAATTGCAGAGTGCTTGTTAATGTTAGTGAGATAATGTAACATGTGGACATGTATTTGTGTATTAAACCATACCTTCACACCTTGAGAATGTACAAGTTTTATACTGCTCTACAGGAACTATAGATATGTGCTTTGTCATGCTATGTTATCAGCCACTGTACTGTATAGTTTCTGCTGCCTATGGGGCACACAAATTGATCTATAGACATGAAAGACTATAACAGTGGTTTTCAACCTGTGGGATTTTTACTTTGCAAAAAAAAAAAAAATCTCATTTTGGCCTACGGCCCCCTTGCAATACCTCTGCAGCTCACTGGGGGGGCCGCAGGCCAAAATGAGATTTTTTTTTTTTTTTGCAAAGTAAAAATGATTTACAATATATAGATTGTTCAGCAAATGTAATTTAAGTGAAGATAATTAATAAGATGATAAATTCATTTATTTTCAAAATAAAACTTTAACGAGCTAGTTGATTGGTTTGGTGTAGTACAGTCAGAGCTAGTAGATCAACACGCTAGTTGTGTTATTTATGAGCATATAAACACATCAAACAGTGAGAGCATGCTCAGCGAGGTTAAAACAGGATGCCGACCTGACGCACCCGTTGAATTTTTAAATATGACATAGGTGTACTGTATACAGAGTACCGCTGCCCGCAGGGCAGGGCGAGCGTTAAATCATCCTGCTTAATATTAATGTTGCATTTTGGGTAAGAAGGATTAAACCATATTCACATAGGTTCCTTCAATTGAGCAATATTCTACTTGAATAGAATTGAACTATGGCCATATCTATCAATAATATATTTCATGTCATCCAAGAAGTAGTTGTTTTTGAAGGGCAATGGGACTCCATACAGTCTTACAACAAGAAATTGGAAGATGAAACTCAGAGCTACTTTAAATCTCCTGTATGTACTAATAAGAACTACTATTAATACGCATTTGAGAGGTCAACAAAACAACTGGCAATAGCAAAGAAAAACAAACCAGGGCCAACTCTTGTAGGGCCTATGTGTCTTCCAGGATAATAAGAGATGTTGGGTTTACAGGTGCTGTTGTGAACAAAATGCTGAAACACCATGGACATGATGTTGACATTCAAAAAGAAGGTGTAAAAAACCCTGTGAGCAACTAGGTTTCATTGACATGTGGCTTGAGCAAGGACTGTGATTTTCCAAAATACTTCTAAAAAGTGTTGTTTATGCAGAACGTCATGGACATGTAGACAAACATAATTGTTGATACTATGTAACACCAGAATATATAAAAACAATCAAAAAGAGCATCAAAAAGGGGCGTACTTTCCTTATAGGTCTGTAATACTGGAGACACAGTTACAACACTGTCCACAAGGTGGAACTGTTGTACATCAAATCATCACACCGTCAAACCAAAACACTCCCAAATATGATCCATTCGATATCTTGTTTTGATTGAATTATGTGTAAAACAGAAAATGAACAGTAATCTAATTCAGTGGAATCTACAAAACACTGAGCAGTAACAGCTAATAGTGAACACTGTAGACAAATGTTGTACAAAAAAGCTTTAATGGCGCATTATTCAAAAGTATTATTAAAGACATGTTTAATAAGCATTAATACAATTAGTTCTGAGCAGACTGCAATCATTTCAGACATCTGCTCCAACAACAATAAAACACAACACTGTTTCACTCAGTTCCTAACTGCATAGGGCCTGCAAACAGTTCATGCAGTACAGAAATTCTTCTAATGGAAAAAAGTTCATTTATAATTGTGCTTAGAAAAATAAATATCCTATGTCATGTTAAATAAAACTGGAAAAAACAAGCCCATAAAAACACTGTTTATGTGCATTGTCCAAAAAAAGCTTTGGTCTTCTTTTAATACTTTAAAATTAAATAGGAATTCTAATGATTTGTCCAAATTATTCACACAATTGAAGTACACCAAGTTGTTGTGAGCTGTTTGAGGTGAAAGTGATTGAGGTGGTGTTCTAGAGAGGTGGTGATGGTAAACAGATGGTTAAGAACATCCATGTAAACACTACTACACAAAATGGTTAAACTCCTTAATGTCTGACACATTGCCTTATAACAAATTTGACAGTTTAAAGATTTTGGCCATGTATAAAATTTCTAAATATGTTACTGGCAGGGCATTACAGTATTTTTTTAGGTCTGCCATCATTTTACAATTACATACAAAATATATAACCAATAAAACTGCATGGATACACTTGTGGATGAGTATCTGTGTTGTAAACACCATGGACTCAAGTTCTAAAGACATCAGGGTCAGTAAATGTTTCTACAATAAATAATTTCATGCCAAACTGCTCTGACAGACTCCGTTCACATTTTAGCAAATGTGACCGCAGTCATCGGAAAAAGAGACAGCTGGTAGCAAATAGGCAACAGTTTAATACAGACTTCGTTCAAATGTCTCAAAAGTCTCTATACGGTATTTAAATACATAAAGTGTCCAACTTTGGCTCAAGTGCTATTATATTCTATTGTGACCAAAGATGTTACAGAAATGTGCTCTTACTATCTCTATTTCAGCTCATCACTCAGTTTACACACATGTAGTTTTTTAATGCTCACACATTCCCGCAAACTGCAGTGTCAGCTGTGCTCAGGCAAAAAAAGAGAAAGCACAGTTGTTTATGGGTCTTGGAACAGGACCCTGGAGTCACATTGGAATGTTTGGTTCCTGTAAAGGCATTATCAGTCGATGTCTGAATCTGCTGGGATCATGAATAATAAAGTTGTAGAAATAAAAGCCCCTTCTAAATGATCCAGCATCTACTGGCTCCCCTTGTAGATCCTTTTCATTCACTTAAAAGGGGGAACAAGGTCATTTTTGCCATTGCAAAGAAGTTTCACAAATATTACCCACCCTGTTTATTCATGTAAAAACTCGGGTCCTGTCCTATTCTTCAGTATGCACTGTGCTCGGGGAGACAGGGTAGAGAATAGGCAGAAAAACAGTTTCTCAGCATGACTGTGAAAGAGCGGAACTTTCTCACGGGCGGCAGAGTGAGCATGACTGCATTACAAAGTAGACTGGAAGCAGAATGGGGGAGTGTGTGTGTGTGTGCCTGCGTGCGTGTGTGTGTGTGTTGGGGGAAATATCTAGGCCCCTACCATTCATGAGGGCAAAACTCTGCTACTCGCTTAATGGCAATCACTACTCACAGTATCTGACTGTATGGCTTTTCATCTTGGCCCAAAAACACTCAAATCAGAACCCAGATCAGAACCCAAAAATCACTAAGGCATTTTTAGCTATGTCTTTAGCTAAATCTAGGTCTGAACGGCTTGGCTCTTATTTGGATCGAGTGTTGCATGTGCCAACATCCCTATTTGCCAAATACAACAAACGACCCAAGCTGTATAATATGGACAATATGGATATGGATAATATGGAGTATAATATGGAAAATGGGCCACATCACTGGCTGTTGAGTATAAACCACATTCAACCCAATTCCAAATGCCTGATTTTGAGTCTCAGCCAATGCTGCTATACAATAGCAGAGCTTGGGCCAATCCTTCATGCTATCTGAAAATAATGATACTCATCTGTCAAGAAAACCACAAAAAGAATAGTAAGGATTGGATGATTGGATGGATGATTACACTACAGTTGAAAAGACTGGAATCACTGTTATATTTTGCTATTTAAAATCACTTAATGCACTTAAAATCAAAGTTGTTCTTATTCTAATTTCGTCAGTTCCAGCTAGTGTATAAGCTCACACTCTAAGACAAGATTCTCTTGAACTGAAATAATTTTCTTGGGGCCTAAACCATAATGTTGTTTTTTTTTTACGTAAACAACAAACAGCCAGACATAACACCTCAGAATAATTATTCTAGACAAAATCCATGTTAAAATCAATGGAGATTGGAATAGGGCCTTCCAGAAGATTTCCATCCAGCTTGTGTGCTTGAACAGTCAATCCTAAACCATTTTGTGGTCAGACTGCACAGGAGAGAGTATTAAGTAATGGCCTCCAACTGCTTTTGTGAGGAGAATGCACTGTATTCATTCAGGCAGATTTCTAGGGCACCATGTGAACAGCTACTTAGCTTGAAAATAATGACTATAATACTAAATATAGATATTCTATCCACGTCTGCAGCATCAGCTCCGCTGTTCTAGGTGCCAGGCATCCCTACAGTTGTGACAAGTCTGAGTCATTTAAGTTTCAGCACCATTTCATTGCAGCATTCAGAGAATTCAATCTAACGGCAAGTGTGACCACTATGTACAAAAATGGATTTTACTTATTTGCAATGAGAAAATAGCTGGTCAATAGTTAAAAGCTTATTAAGCAGTCCCTAATTCATAATGGTCAGGCATCACCACTGTGCTCTCATCTAAGCCTAAGATAAGCTGCAATTTCTTGTCCTAGCAATGTTTCACAGGTCATCATCATATGTGTTTGTCTTATGCAATTTGCAATTAATCATGAGTTAGATTTCTGTGCCATGCCAATTAGAATCATTTTTTACATTATTTTCTTACTTTAAATGCACTTACAGCTTTATCTGTACTTGACAAACACTCAGCGAACTCCAACTACTGTCTGCATGCCAATTATGTTCACTCTATTTTAAAAGGTACATCTTTCTGTTGTTTCTGAGTTTCTGAGTTTAGGATTACTTGGTTCACTTATTTTAGGCCAGGCTACACATTCTTACACTTCAATGACTATCTAAAGCCAATATGAATTACTATATAATTCTTTTTTGAATTGATGTTTATCTGTGTTTAAAAATGTATTCTATCTTTCAGTCTTAATGAGAACATGGCTCCTTCAGTATTTAATAGCAAGGACTCCATAGCTACAGCTCTGCTTTCCCCAGCAGACACCATCTGTTCAAACTCCAGGCTATGTACTGAGGCACATGATCAACAGCAGCATTAGAGGCACAGGTGGGCATAGCTGTTCCACCAACACTGTAGAGGGTTTTGTGGTCTGTTTTGACTACATGAAGGCCTGTCTGTATCAGTTTCCCCGTCTCTTTCAGCCACTGTAAATGCAGCTGCAGCATCTCCATATACAGCTGTCTGCTCATCTTCACAGCTGGAGTGCAGGTTTAAATTATCTTCTGCCTTTCAGCATCTGCCCACACAAGAAACGTGTCCTCTCACTCCAAGATGTCAGTTTCGAAGGGCACCAGGTGGTAGTACGACAGGTTGGTGACATAAGCCTCTGTTTCATCATCACTGAGGTCCTGGTCCACAGATAGACACTCCTTACCATCATCCTCGTACCTGCATAAGAAAAGGATTCACGATCTATAGGTTAGTATATGTGATAGTAAAAACCTATACAAAGTCTCACATTGTTAAAAGTCACCTTTATTTATTTAGTCATTCATTTATTCATAGAGTCAATTATTAAAAGAAACAGATAAATAAACAGGTTGAGCAGTAGCAGTTTTCTCTTTCGGTTAGTTTCCCTTTCGTTTTTTAAACAATGGGTGTTCTGCGACTTTTCACCTTGTACAAATCTACATTTGCATCTAGTAAATCTACATAAATCTGTAGAAATATTTGCAAATTGGAAAAATTATTAGTGTCAAGAGGCCTGAGAAATGCAAATTTACTAAATAAAAAAAGAGATTTAAAAAGCCAAAAGATAAGCCTATATAACTTTATACATGACATTTTGATTTTTTCTGTAGTCTATTTCTCTGTTTTTTTAGATAGTAATTATGTTTTAATGATATTAATACTGTAGTGCTCAGAGAAGACCTACCCAGCATTTTTTGTATTTTGGGATTTTGATAATTCCCTTTGATGTTTTATCAGATCTATTCAGGTTCAATGTATTTTTTTGGGTTACTATATAAATGTTTTTAGCATTTGGTACTGGCAAATAAAGGTCAAGAACCATTTTTACAATGAGGCTGTGCTACGAGTGAGTAAATTTGCTCAATTACAAACTCCTCAGTGATTAACTGACAAAGTGAATAATAGTTCTGCATCTCCTATCAGTGTGAAAATATTGTGTGAGTGTGTGAAATGTTATTAGGCAGGAGGGTCAGTGAGGGTGGGTCTACAGTTTCATTCCTGAGTTTCCTTCACACACCCAAGGAAGGAAATACTGGTCAGAGGTGCTTCCTGTATGTGATGGGACTTTTGCTTTCAAGGAATGTTACACTTTTAAAAAAAAAATAAAATAAAAGGAGTTTTATATACAGGATTGTATATTTGCAACTGCCTATGAGCATGTTTTAGATAAATAACTTTATAATAACTTTAAATAACGAATAGCAATGAAATGTCCCAGCTCACTATCATTATGCCTTACTCTGAAATGTAAAATTCTTAAAATTGTACATCTCATCCTCAACCCTGCTACAGTAGCATATTTACCACTATAAAGTACCTATAATTACGGAGAAAGTACCATTACCAATAAGCCAAATTATAGATGTTACCCTTAAGTGTGCTAATCCTTTAAGCCAGGGATGGGCAACTGGCGGCCCGGGGGCCGCACACGGCCCTCGTCATCACTCAGTGCGGCCCGCGAATAGATCAAAAATAATTTCATAATTAAAAAAAACAAACAAAAAAAAAACGTAATTCTACTTTTGACCGCTAGAGGGCGCTGCCAAACAACCACGAAAATTGACATTGACATCCAGTCCATTGTGAGCCAGCAGGCCAAACCACAGCTCTCTCATTAGCTTCAATAAATGTTGGGCCTCTATGGTCTAGTTTTCTGCTATTATTGAATGAGCTATTTGCAATCAGTTTTTAAATCTTTTTTGTTCTTTGTTATAAATGAGTTCAAATGCCTTTTGCACTTTTATAAGCAAATGTTTTGTCCTTGTTGCTTATGAAGGACTTGTTATAATGAACTTATTTTACACAGAGGAACTACTGTATTTGCAATCAGTTTTTAAGCAAACTTTTTGTTCTTTGATATGAAGGACTTCCTTTTTGCACTTTTTTTAAGCAAACGGTTTGTCTTTTGCCGTATTAAAATGCATTAATATGCAGAAAATAGTTGTTGATAAATGTTGGTGCTGTAAACATACAGATATAAATTCATATAAAATTTGTTCTTATTGAAAATCATTTGTAGCGTTTTTCATATTCAATTATTTGAAGTGCGAGGTCATGTGGCCCTCCAATGGTCATGGTGAAAAAAATGTGGCCCTCTCCATCACGGAAGTTGCCCATCCCGGCTTTAAGTCATTGTTAAAAGTCTGACTTGCCTGAATTGTTCATAATGCTGTCAAGTTTGCAACCAAAATTTGTGCAGTAGAGACCAGAGGTTAAACATGTTTCACTGTTTTGTCACTGAAACATTGATATAGCCAAGCTATACATGATATATACAGGTTTACACAGTCATTGGGACTGACTAGATATTGCTTCATAATTGAATGTTCCAACATTTATAGTGTAGTTTAACCAGTATAAACACAAAAGATTATTTGCATCATCAAATTCATGAACCAGTTAAAGTAAATTAAGCAAGTATTGTGTATTGCAACACACGGCAATAAAGAGGAACTCACGAATGCTCTGCTGAGTCCGTAGAGGAGGGTCTCTCCTTATCTTGTGGAACATTCTCATCAAATACAATGGTCTCAGTGTTCGCCAAACAGAACCCATTAGACCTCATAATCTCTGCAAGAAAACACACGTAAACAAGTAATGAGCTTAAAGCTTGTCTAAATGCTAATTCTGTGGACAATTTACAAGTATTAGTAATGGCATTGTTTCAGAGGAGCTACAGAAGGAACTGTAATTCCTCCTACATTTGCAAAAGTCAATTAAGAAAGTCATTGTTAGGAATTTTTCACAACTTTTTACAGATGACATAGAGGATATGGAAACTATATTTACTTCAGTGCCAAGAATGTTGTTCTGATCACACACCTGAAATCTTGACTTGGCTCTGGAAGCAGGGCTGTATCTTATGGATGTTGTCATTTCTCAGCACTTGGTCCAGTGGAGAACGTTCAAAGAATGTTAACACAACCTCTGACCTGGAAAACTGTAGAGGATATTAGAATTAGCAACAGCAAAAACAGCACAGGCTTCCACAGCCTGCAAATCCTTATATAACCAGAACCAAGTAATTCCCCACTTCTTAACCCTAGTCAACATGTTAATTCCAGAATAAACCTGCTTTTGCCCTCGAATAACAGACAGCTTATGATATTCTATTTCCCCAGGTTACATTTACATTATTGGGGATAAATGGAATAAAAAAACTAAAACATTTTGTTTTTTATTTCTGTATATTAGTTCAGTACTGAAATCTGGGGGAGGGGGATATGCTTACCTTCCATGGCATGTTGATGGCATTCTTTAGCAGCTTCTCCACCTCGTTCAGCTTGACCTCAATGTCCTTCGCTTCTTTAATCTTCACAAGGCCTGCGGATATAAAAGAAGAGAACAATGTCAGCAACACTATTTGCAGCCAGAGGTAGAAAAAGCCATATAAGTAACTGGTAATATAAAACTATATATCATACAATGGGGGACTACTGTGTTTATTAAAAGATTATCCCTACATACATCTTCCCATGTGCCTGGTCAGACATGGGCCCAGAGGCCACCCAGAATCATTAAGGGCTTAAAGGGCTGCAAGGGCTTAAAGATTATATATTGTAAGAATATTATTAAAGGCTGAGTTAAATTATTTAAAGGCTTCAACACTAAATCATTTAACACATCTGTATTTAGTTGTACAGTTACACAGGCTATAAACGAGTCCAGAAATTACACACAGTCTAGACTAATATAATAACATTTCTTACACAGCTTACACTAAAATGGCTCTGGTCCTAAATACACTCTTATTTTAGGTTATTTTCACCATATCCCAAAGCAACCTCACAAATAGCTGTGACCTTTCTGCACTTAAGGCAGTCTTATCTAACCCATAGAACTATGTACAAAACCAACAGGGCTGGACCCAGACATAGTCTGCAGTCTCTGTAAATGCTAGCATAAAGGTTAGCGAGAAGCAGACCCTCAGCTGACAATGCTAACCTTTCCACTCAAACAATGCTCAATGCTATCTCTGCTCCACTCAAAACAGTGCAGAGAGCAAAGAACAGAGATTCCTGCTAGCTGGCTTTTTGTGGCATACCAAAATGAATGAAGCATACAGACACAGTACATATCATTCTGCAGTTCTAAAACTTGACACAAATAGTCAGACTGGTAAGGATATAGTTTATTATTACTAACCTCAAGGAACTCAAAGTTCCATTGAGTTTAATTCTCAACTTTGTGCAAGGAGCTTATATTAATGTGACATCAAATACTATTAAGTTAATAGTTAGAGGAAATCTAAACAAGAAACAGAACAAGAAATTAGTTGTTTTTCTCTTTTACTGTTTAGGCCTAAAAGTATCTCAACATATTTATATATCTATATATGTATTATTACTATATACTTGCTGTTAACAATGTTGTTGCATACATATATGATTACTGCCATGCATAGCCTAAATACAATTGGAGCTTTGGTTGTGTGCATTCCCGGAAATGCACATTTCGCCTTTACAAGGTGCAGTAAACACAAAATGTTAGGGGCAGTGCAGTCACTAAGGAACAACAAGTGGTGGAGAGTTTAAAAGAAAGGCTTTGTGACCAAGTACACAATTGCTTGCATCTTTATTTGTCCTTGCTTTGTTTTTGCTGCAGAGTGAGAAATATGCTGGAGAGAGACCAGTACTATTTTAAAAGTCAATAAAGAAACCTGGTCTGCCCTCTAATGGAACCCTCCTGCAACAGGAATAGCACACAGGCAAGTGTGTGGATAGTTATGGCCTGCACAGTTATAAAGTGAATTGTTGAGCATTGGTGTATCTGTGTTGTTCTGCAATTACACCAGAAGGTGGAAATTAAATGGAATTCATCACTGCAGTGTGTATTTATAATTATAGGGAGGTGCACAACAAAATACAGAGTATAGTAAGTGGCTATGCAAAGGGTACATGTAGGCTATGGTGTATATCAGATGCAGAAGAATAAATTGGCCTTTTGTTCAAAAGATAGCAGCTGTCAAAAGTACATAACTCAGTAATGCAATAAACAATGTAGAACAATAAAACTACATTTTAAATGTATGTTTTATTTTGGAGCTTAGTAAGGAAGTGTTGAGGTCAGGTTACTGAAGTAAACCCCTTATGTCCAGCTAAATCTGCATACTTTATTGTACCATTCTTACATTTTGCCTGGTCTGATGAGAATACATTGGTTAGTAAGACAGTCTGCGAGATTAACTTCTGCTGTGGTCATGAAATACAGATCAAACAGAGTAAAGATAATCAGACAAAAGATGAAGATTCAGTAAACTTTAGTAAAAATTTTGATATAGCAATAGAAGTTGAAAGTTGTTTCCTAACTTTTCCCCTCAGTTTCTGCTTTTGGGTCTTCATGAGTTTTTTGGCTTCTCAACTGATTTTAAAGTTTTCGTTAAATTTCCTGTTTTTATCCTGTTAAAACTGCTCTGAGGTGTTCCTGGACTCTAATACAATCACATCTGAGCAGCCATCCTGCCCAAGGAGATACACTGGGTCCTGAGTTATGACTTTTCTAACTGTTTGCGATTTTGGCCCCAGTTTTCTAAAGACTCTGGACCCGGCAGGAAACAACATAGACAGAAATAAAATCAAAGTCTTTGGTGTAATTTATTCATGTGAACCCCACCCACTCAGACTTCAAACTTTTTCCATGACAGTGATGATGGTGATGTTGCTGACCACAATGATGAAGTCATATTAAGTCACACTGCTCCCACATACATGAAAATACCACACTGCAGGTTCGTCATACCAAAGTATACTGTGTCAGAGCACACCAGGCTTGGCCCTGATGTAATAGCTATTCATTACTGCTGACCCAAGCTGATGAGATCAGCCCCCAGAGCAGCAGTAGGATTAGCTGGTTAAATCACCACAGGTTCTTGGGGAGACTGGAGAGATCTATACATTTTAAAGGTCCCATGTTCCAAAATATCCTGAAGAAAAACTTAATGTGAAGATAGTACACTAGCTAAAGTCCTGCTGGGGTACTGCTGCCCGGTCTTAGCAGTGAGAGGGTCTATTTTAAATTAGTTGCTTATGGTGAGCCATACTAACACTGAGGACATATATCTTGCACTAGTGCTGTGTGTTGTCAAGAACTTGGCGATATGATAGTATCACAATACAGGGGGTATGACTGCTTTAATACATTGTGATACTGTAAACAAGGTGATATACTGTTTAAATCCAATTTTAGAAAAAATAGCATACTAGTCTTTGAAAAATCTGAATAAAAGAGAAGTTTACTTTTTATGCAATTATAACCATGGGATCTAATGGCAGAGTACACAACACAACAAAAAATAAACCAGTCTGACATTAATCTTAGCATGTAAACTTTAATTAAAAACCTATACAGTGTTTGTTTTAAACCTATACAATATTGCAAATCCAAATACTTAATACAATACTCCAACCGCACATTACCTCCAGCCTTGTTATGTCAGGGGAGCATAGCCTATATTGTAAAGAGCTCCCTCTGTGCACGTGGGAAATGCAATTTGTGTTTGCTGTTATTCAAAGTATTATTGCAGCATTCTCTATCTATTAACATTTCTTATTGCATTGTCAATAAAAAATATAAATAATCGTATAACCCTACCTGATAGCAACAATCGTGTGGCCCAAACCAGGGGCATATCTGGGATTTACTAGAAGCCCACATACCACTTGCAACAATGGTCAAGGCGTGGGAAAGATGCAGAACCCATTTATATTTGTATCCCTTTGATTTATATCTGCTGACTAAAATAATCCTTCATTAAAAATAACAGTCAAACGTTTTGACATGCATCTTTTTACATTGTAAATTCAGTATTAAAGACACTAAAGCTATACAGGGACACATGCAGAATTATTTTGTAAACAAAAACTGTTAAACAAACTAGAATATGTTTTACACTTTAATTTTTTTTAAGTATCACATTTAGCTTTGATGACACATTTGCACATCCTTGGTATTTTTTCAGTGGCTTCATAAGGTCTTCTGGAACAGTTTTCTTAGCATCTTGAAGGAGTTCCTGGAGGTGCTTAAAGTTAGTTTAGATCAGGGGATTGTGGAGGACAAACACTTTATTTTTGTTTACTACATAATTCCATATGTGTTTTCAGGACTTTAATATTAAAGAACTACAAGGACATACAGTAATAACAATAACAAGTTTGGTGCAGTATTTAACACTACATCTGTCTGTACCAGATGTCTGCCCACCGCTCAACCACTAGTTTAACAATTAAGTCCACCTCTGGACCATCATTCCAAGTGGAACCTGAGCTTGTAGTAAATGCCAGGAAAAGGTGCCTTTTTGTAGTGTTTTTGAGTCTCAGTTCTGGGCCTCCTTCACAGCACTTTAGTTTTGTCGTCTGCTTCAGACACACCTGTAATAACTTATTGGATAATTTCCAAGCTTGTCAAATGAATTTAATTTACTGAGTTAAAAGCAAAAAAAACGCACACTGCAGGGGGGACCAAACACCACTTTGTTAAGGCTGGTTTGTAGGCTTATACTTAAAATCAGACAAAAATTAATAATTATAACACTTTGTAAAGCTTTGTTTTATATGTGCAGTACTGTGCCATATACTTCTTAAATACTGATATCCTTCCAAGTACATGCTAAACCAAAGCAATGTACGTGCTTTGAAGCTAAAGATGCCTATAGAACACCGCCAAAGTATTATAATGTGATCATTTTTACAACAATCTAAATCACTGTGGTGCCTATAGGCATGGGAACCCAAGACACACTCTGTTTTGTGAGGAGGTGATGGCATTATTCACTATGCTTTCCAACTGCAACTGATGAAGACAATGATCTTACCATACCAACAAAAAAAAAATAAATAAAATATACACAAAATAAAACTGTGAAGTATATATATACTTATATATATAAATAAATATATATATATATATATATATATATATATATATATATATATATATATATATATATATATATATTAAGTGAGCATCTCATGGCCCACTTAATCCACCACAAAATCCTTCCACAGACCTCACAAAGATTTAATCAACAACTTAAATATTGCATAAAAATAAATGTATCCCATCAAATTAATTGATATTCTCAAGATCCCTTTAGGGTATTTTATCTTGGTAAAAACTAAAAACTATTTTAATGCTCATTTACACATTATAAGCACTTAGACAATAACACTGACATAAGCTAATTTAAGCCCTGCTTTACACAAAACAGACGGCTCATCCACTCCCTCACACAAGCTGGTCTGTGTTTATGCTGAACATAGATCACCACAGATCACGACAGGATGTGCCTCAGATTGTCATACTTGGTTTGTGACCTGAACTCCAGCTGACAGAACAAAACAGGAACCCAGACTAGAGCAGTCTATAACTAGGGACTGTATAAAGTTAGGAAGATGCCACCATACAAAAATAAAAAAGTGGGCAACTGTGTCCAGCTGCGTGTTACACTCCTTCACAGGCAGCCGACAGTGCTCTTCCTGATAGGATGTCCTGTGGAAATGTTGATTTCCTGTGTCCACTTCCTGTAGTCTTGTGGCTTTTTTTGGACAAAAACATTTAGCGCTCTGTGTGTGTGTGTATTTAAAATGTAAAATTAAAAGACTCTATATACATTTTCTTGACAACACTTGAAATTAAAACATTTAGTTTCAGTTTGGTCATGCGTGAGTGGGGGAACAACCTCCTCTTATAATTAACACAGTTTAATCTTGCTTAAGCTAAATGCACTCTCCAAATTCAATATATAAAAAACAACTACATAAAAATGTCTTAATTTTCATAAATATTTATTTATATGATGAGGATATAGACTTCTGATAAAGTTTAGTTGTAACTCCAGCTGTTTTTTTTCCCTTTGCATGTGCAGTGAATTGGTGGTAACCGAGGGCCTGCAAAGTATGCATCAGTATGTCCTCCAACTCACTCTGTACAACGTGAGCTAACTACAATTGATGTACTGTATCTGTTTGAATTCTGTTACATATACATCTAAATATTTTTAATTTACATAAATGGTCTTCAGAGTGAAATACCAGTCCAGTGACTGTCATAATTTATATGACATTGAGAACAATAGAAAATGGCCTCTACTGAAGATGTCCTTTACTACCATGTTGCATGCAAAAGACCAATGGTGTATAACAGATTAGTTCATCCGTCCTTTATTAGCACAAGCATTTATGTAGCGATTAACAAAATTGTTGTAATTTATTTCTTGCACTCAGCTTGCAAAACCAACAGGCGAATGACTTTACAAAAACTGTATCACCAAATACCATCAGCATGTGTTAAGGTTCAAAACGCTGATAAGGAAACCACTGTTTCATAATGCAACTAAAACATTGCAGCCAAAAGAAACACATCATCATGCTAGTTACAGTAATTCAGGTTCTTACTCTGGTGCTTTAAACATGCCACTGCAAAACCTCTTATCTTTCAAGAGGAAACTTTTAGTCAAGTTAAGGACTTTTTACTGCTCTATAGTAATACAGCTAATGCTTAAAAATTATGAAAAGACAACACAGTACAATACAATTCAACATACAACATTGAGATGTAATATGCCGTACTGTATATTTTTGTATTGTGAGTACCATGTTAGCTTGTGGCTAATGTATTAGCTTGGAGAAATTGAATTTGAAGGTTTCAACTGAAGTTAGGTGCTCTTTGTCAGGCAGACAATACGCTGCAAGATGATCATTTCATGCTTTTCCAAACTAATACATTTCCTTAAGTATTCCTGTAAACTTCATTACATAATTATTAAAGAAAGTTTATTATGATTATTAATATTATATCATGTTGTCTCAATGACTTCTGGAGAAATATGTAAAACATTTTCTGTACTTTTACAATATACATCTCAGCACAACGAAATATCTTAATATAACTTATTTGCATTTTCATGTAGCTCTATCATCATCCGCCTGAGGCTGTTTTTTTGAGCTTTAAGTAAATAGAAATATTAATAACACCAATATCTACTGTAACTATAACAAACAAACTGGGTATGCTGTGAATGTCACTCAACTTTACTTTCTAGCCCACTGTGATCCAAACAACCATGTGCCAAAGTGGTGAACTGCATTTAGATACAAAATGAAGAATAAAACCATTTGAAAAAAAAATCTGTTAACCAACATAGCAGTACTACACTCAGGAATCTATCTTTTGACAGTGTGCTGGCATTGCTTTAGTAAGTCCACCCCCTCACGTGCCATTATTTCTTCTACTGTGTCTGGTGTAAGTGTTGGGGTGTGTTCTCAAAAGCTTCCTCTCTTATTTATTACGCTACTCCAGCAGCAATGACATAAGCCAGAGAAGTACTGTCTGTCCTTCTTGTCGCCTGGGTGACTCTGAGTAACTAAATAAGCACTAGGCCTCTGGAATGGGCAAAGAACAGACACAGGAGCCAGTGTGGTAAATTTAGAGCCCAAACACTTCAGCAAAAGCTTGCATCTTAAAACCAGTTAAAAGAGAGCAAACTAACATACTAGCATGGGCAGTAAATTAAAAGCAGGGACAAGAAAAGGGAAGTAAATTATGTCTGCTGACTTTTATACTCTAAAGAAACAAACACATGAGGTGACGTGGAGAAAACACACAATTCACTCTATGTGAAGTGCTCTGTATCTAATCGGATCTCAGATGCTGCCAACAAAGGGACACATGATAAATGGCAAAAGTAAAAGAGCGAAAGATAACAAGAGGGGGAAAAGAATAAAGGTAAAACTGAGTTATTTCCCCCCTGCATTTCGTTTTCCATCACGCATTGTGTTGAGCGATTGGGTTTTAGACCCAAGTGAATGTTTATTCCCAAGTGCCAGAGATGAAGATCTAGCTGAAAAGCTGAAAGGCTGTTTTGGAGCAGAGTTTCCACAACACGCTCTGCCTCAGCGCCCACAAACAATGGAGAGAAGTAGCAGCACAAGCAAAGGGTTGATTTTAGATGTGGCACGAGTTGGGCATCACGCCATCCCCAAGCTGCATGCCAGACGCCAATCCACTGACGACAGCTCTGTGTGTCTGAATGCATGACTGGTGGTACAGAAAGGCTGCAAGGAGGAGTCCACAGGAATGGATTCCATCCCAACAAAAAGCAGCTATATAATCAAGACTTTTCATACAGCTTAATTACACAGAATCATATCATAGTCTCTCTGCTCAAAAGAACAGAACAGGCCTGCAGTCACGTTCCAAAGTGTTTTGAAATGAAATAAAACTCTGCTCGATACATCATAAATTACCATATTTTATAATATCAGGTTACTGTTTTTGTTATAGTTACTGTCTTTGTTTGAGTAGTTTCAAAATCAGCAAGTATTTTTTTTACTTATTTCTGATATACAGCGTAAGGGTTAAATAGTTAAAAAACGTTTATCAAGATCTGTGAAAAGATTATGAATCTATATATGTCTATACCTATATCAACACTTTCTAGGTGGTTGGTTAAATGAATACAACATTTTAAAGGATTTTTTTTTTTTTTTTTTTTCATTTTGTCAACAGCACCTAATAGAAATTTAAGCATTCAGCGGAAGGAAAACAACTGTTCACAGATGTAGAAACTTCATAAATGATCAGGCAGAGCTAAAAAAAACTCCAGCCAAACACTACACTCCATCTCTCAGGCCCAACAACAACAACTTTGCAGTTTCAATGCCATGCAATAATTTCCCAAACATTCAGGAGTTTCAACATGAAATAGTTTCACACTGACCATAATCAATTTCAAATGTTGTATACTGCACAGGCCTACTGCAATAGATTATTCAATGAATTGTTTTATGATAAACCACATAGAGTGCTACACGGCCTATTTTCCTTGTTAAAAATAATTTTTTTTGATATGAAGAAAAAAGAATTTGTCACATTTATTACTTATCAGGTAAATTAGTAAGAATCAGTGAGGCATCAGATTAATCTTTAAAGCAGCATTATATGAGAATTAGTAATTCTTGCTCCTGAGCTCCCCCTACAATCTGGAAGTCGAACTTACGCATTCAGGCATCGGTGGAAAAAAATGTGGACACAGTAGTAATAATAGTAGTAATAGTCCAGTTTTTTAAGCTTTTGTTAAAAGGTACAATACCCACATTCCACATAACTCTTCTTTTAAACAGTTTTAGGGCTACCAAAGGTAGTTCTTCTATAGCATCACTCGAAATATTTTGTGGCAACGTTTCATAATTCACTCTAGTTACAAAACACTACAGAAGTAAGATAGAGAGTAGGACTATAGATTTTTCTGTAAGGGTCATTCTGATACGGCAGACAAAGAAACAAAGCCATAACTGCTGTCTTCACATAAACGTGTCACGTACAAAACTCAGGAAGCTTTGATGTTTAACAAGTGGATGTAGTGAATCATGAGTATAAAGGGCAGTAGGTTACATGATAGCTGCCCCGTTTCGATGTGGACAGCTCTGTCAATTATTAAGCAAACTACCTGAATCTTGGTCCAAAACAAGACACTTAAGTTAAAATTTGGACTATCAATTAGTACTGTGTAAACTACAGCTGGATGATACTGATCAAACCCAAGTAAAGGAAAATAAATATAATGTATAAACTATAAACAAACATTTTGGGCAGCACAACAGGGACACAGTAACTGCATAGTACTTGTCTCAGCTATTTTAGTTACATATTTTATAATGTCTATTATACATTAAAGTATATAGCTGGCTATTTAATATTGTGATCTATATCTGAATATCAATATCACAATATACAGGTACAAACAGTAGCTATATCCCCTAAGCACACACTGTGGCACACTATGACCATTATATATTCTTAAAGTTGTCAGGATAATTATTGAATCAACTTATTGTACAATAAATGGACAAGATATCAGGATAATGTGTTTAATTGTATGTTTGTTTACATAAATGTTTGTTTCACAAAAAGCAATCCAGGCTGTTCTCATATGGTGGAAAAAACTTCCTTCCACTACCAGATCAGGAGCGTCCCTTGCTATCTTGCTATTCCTTGCTAACTTGCTATGTTTTTTCTACCTTTAACTTCTATTACTTTTTGTACTTCACTATTGTAAGTTGCTTTGGACAAAAGCATCTGCCAAATGTAATGTAATGTAATTAATAACAGTGAACAGCAGTTTAGTCAGTCATGCAAAGATCAATGCTTCAATAACTGTGACTCCATACACACAGTGTGGACTGCAGTAGGTAAAGAAAAAAAAGCATTTATTTTCCAAGCTATGATTAGCCAATCCTCTATGGCATGAATTATATTTTTCAGAAGGACAAATATAATTTCTGAAAGCTTTAAAATCCCTGTGGATGTAGCAAACCTAAATTTGGATTTTGACTTTTGACAGCAAGCTGATAATTTGATTCAGTTGTTTTAGAGCAAGGAAGCACACAATACATGCAAGGTAGGAGGAAGTCTAACAAAAGTGTCTAATGGCACAAAGCAACAATTAAAAACATTGTTTTAGGAAGTTTACAACAAGAAAGTAAGAATATAAGCAGACAAATACATTTCTATACATATTCTTCACATGTAGCTTACATATTTTAATTTATGACCTTAATGTAATTTATCTACGCCTCAATGTACTGGATGTAGATATGCCATCAAAATAAACAAAAAATAAGTAAATTAATCAATAAGTAAGCAGTAAATACATATACAAACAAACTAACAAAACACAAATAAATAAATAAGGTATGGAAAGATGTAATGACCAGAAATAAAGCTAGTTTGTTGTCTGATGGCAAAGCTATGCCATAGAGGGTTAAAATGTGTTCTTTAACCCTTTCTGGCCTGAATTATGTTTCAGTTAAGGAAAAATGAATAGTGTTTTCTGTCTGTAATGCATAAAAAAATAAGACCATCATAAAATAAAATCTATATTAAAATTATAGTTATAAGTTATAATTAATAATATTTTTTATTCATAAGCATAAAACAAGTGTTCTAAATAACAGAATTCGTAAAGAAATTAGCTTGAATTACTTTGCCTTATTTGTTTTGTTGTGCTGAAGTCCTACAGTCTGGACTGCTGATTTTTTTTTCCCAATGTAATGGGCAGGACCAAACTACTGTTTCATTGACTGGTTTTTTATCTATTCTGATGGACAAGTCTCAATTAACTTAGTGTTCTGTGCAACAATATTTGAACATTTGAAAAAAAAAAAAAACTAACTACATTATGTCCATTGTAATTGACGCAGGGTCTGAAAGGGTTAATAGGGTATAATTGCTTTGTTATGCACTTCTATTATCATTATGTTAGTGGCATTCAAACAATATAGTAACAAAAAAACTAACCTTCCAGGAAAGTGGACTTGGACAGATCTCTCCTGTCCTCAGGAAAACACTCCAGCAGTCTTTTAAACAGCCTTCCCAAGTCCGAGTAGCTCCTGTGCAGGTAGAGCACATTCCTGTCAGACCACTCGGTCCTTAGCTCGAAGAACTCCTCTTCCTCCCCTCTGTCGCTGATGATGAGCCTGCGGACCCCGTTCACCCAGCAGTCCTTCACGAACATGTTCACCAGAGAGGTTCCCTCAAACACCGCCGAGGCCATAACTCACACGCTCAGTCCAGCATTGTGTCCAAGCACACGCTCCAAGTTTCCTAACAGAGCCCGGGGGAGGAGAGGACGAGGCCCGGCTGAGTGCGGGGAGTCGAACCAGAGTCCTGGAGGCTAATTTATATTTATTGAGACGATTTTAGAGGGCGGGCTGGAGGAGGCTGGTGACAGTCTCCTTCAGGACGGGCTCACCCACAAGAAGACAAGGCGGCGAGTGTTAAAACATTGGCCGAAAGTTCGTCAAAAAAACAAAAAACAGCTCGTCGTTTTCTGTCTCCTTAACGTTAACCTAGCCAGCTAAAATAGCGAACTAGCAAAATAACCGTTAAGATTTAAAAATGCCCAGAAAAGTTAACGCTAGTTAACCCAGCTAACCTACCCTACGCAGTAGTCCAGCCTTTTCCATACACCTCCAGCAGAGTTTATAACTACAGGCACGGTTTAATTGTTGTCTAAAATATCAACACTATCTTTTTAAAAACTTTTAAAAGCCTCTGTTTTCATAGCTGGGTTAGCAAACTCGTCTCTCCTCCCGCTCCTCCGCTCCTCTGCTTCTCTCCTCCTCAGCATTCCCTCAGACGCTATTTTTTGAGACCCGCCCGTTTTTGCTCAAGTCCCGCCTCCTCTCAGCTACAATTGGCTATACGATCCCGCCCTCTGCGTTATGATTGGCTACAAGCAAGCAGTCTAGCGAATATAGGTGGGAATAAATAAAAATACACGTCAAACAGAAAACTAATATGAATTAAAAAAATAAGCAAATAAATAAAATACTGCTTTTTACAGCACACAGACACATGGTTGTCCGTATATATCACAGCTTGCGAGCTAATCATATCCATACCTGTCAAGTCTCCCGTTTTGGCCGGGAAACTACCGTATTTTACTCCTCTTTCCCGCCGTCCTCCCGTATTAGTATTTTCCCGTAAATTTCCGGTATTATATTAAAATAAAAAATATATATATTATTGAGGAGACATGGCACTGACCGCTCTGTGTCTCTTAACCAATCGTGGAGCCGGTTCAAGGAGAAAGTCCCGCCTTTCAGGAGAAACAGCCAATCAGCTTGCAAAGGAGGGTCAGTGTGGGGAAGCCCCCCGTCGCTGTGAGTTCAGGCAGCTAGTTGGAGCTGCTGATGTTACAACAGATCTGGATATACAGCGATTTTTCTTAAAGAAAGGTAACGGTATAGGCTAATCATGGAAACTGTGATGATATTTTTCTGATAGCTGCATAAAAATACTCGTCTCCGAAATAAAACACACAGATTAAACCTTTTAAAATAAACAAATTTACAGCTTGTGACTCAGTTTAACTAGAAATGTGGAGAGGACCGAAATTAACTGAACTGATCAGGTGATCAAAAGAAAAAAGTATTAATTAAAAATTATTGTGTAGGCCCCTTAGGACTAATTTTTACTGATGAAACATATCTGGTCCATGTCCTTTTAGTAAAAGCTCATGATACTATGTTTAGGTCACCAACAGTCATTTTGCAGAATTTGTGCACCCTTTGTTCAATTTTAAATCCATTAAATAAATAAAAAATATATCATATAAAAGAGTGCATTTATTACAAAAAAGACATGAAATCTTTTTTTTTTTTTTTTTAAAAAGAAAAGGATTTTTAATTTGGCTGTATTAAAAGAATGACATGTAGGAATGTCCACAACATTTCAGATTCTTATAATCTAACTGTAGTGTGTAAGTGGTTCACTTGTGGTTATTTTAGATTTTTTTGTAAACCTGTCTTAAAATGTAAAGGATACTGAACCTTCGTTGGGCTGGTGGGACGGCTTTAAGCGTACAGAGGAAAATATCCCTTATTTTTAAATCTAAAACTTGACAGGTATGATCATATCACAGAAGGCAGCATATTATATACATTAAATATCTTTTTCTTTATTTAATTTATTTTGTACATTATAGATTAACATTAAATACATACAAACAATTAAGAGACACACATATGGAATTACGTGGTAAACAAAAAAAGTGTCTGTCCTGTCCAACTGAGAGGTGATTTGAAGTGATTTGGGATGAGCTGGAAAAGCAGCAACTATTGTTCAGCACCTCCAGGAACTCCTTCAAGACGCTAAGAAAACTATTCTATGTGACTCTACCTCATGAAGACACTGAGATTAAAATACCAAGAGTGTGCAGATCTGTCCTCAGAGATAATTGTAATGCTTAGAATAATCTAAATTATAAAACATATTCTGGTTTGTTCAGCATTTTTGTTTTCAAAATAATTCTGCATTGCTGAAATATGGTCAATAATTTGAGCAGTCTTTTTTCCCTTTATATTGTTATTGGTAATCTTAAATTTGTTTTTTATTTGTTCATAATAGCTATTGATATACAATACAAATACAGTCAAATGTTTGGGCACACATTTTCATTTAATATATATATATATATATATATATATATATATATATATATATATATATATATATTTCCCTACACTGTAAATGAATACGAAAGCCATCCAGACTACGCAGGAACACATACCAAACAAAGCAAAATACTCTGTGAAGCATTTAGGTGTCTCTTATCTGGGGTGCTGTTAACAGTTTCTGAGGCTGGTAATCCTGATGAACTTATCCTGTGCAACAAATGCACTTGAGAATACTTTAAAACATACTTAAATAGGGTTATTCACTGTTTACCAAGTCTACCTTTTCACAACTTTACAACTGATACCCTCGAACACATTAAGAGGCAAGAAATTCAAGTAAATAACTCTCGACAGATTCAGGACAGCTGATAACTGATAAAGCTGTCAAGATTGTCAAGATGTGCAAAGCTGGCATCTCTAAAATATAAAAAAAACTCTTTTTTTAACACTTTTTTTGCTTACTAAATAAATCCATATGATTTTCTTCATAGTTTAGATGACTTTAGTATTAATCTACAATGCAGAATATTTTATATATAATAATGAGAAACCACTTAATTTAAGGCATGTCCAGGTTCTTGATTGGTACCGTATGTCTTAGAGTCAAGTAAGATTTACAGGACATGTATTTTATTGTATTGCAATATTTATTTTTTACACAATATATTACACAGTCCAAAAAATAAATCTAAAATAACAATTCTATCACAACATCAAGGGGGCGTGGTTTGCCACAATACGGGTGGATCAGTCTCAGCCCCGCTCCCTGCAGCGCTATGTGAGGAACGTGGAAGCCCCCGAAGAGCAGTGCTCTGTCTGTGGAGGAGCTAAAAAGAAACAATGACTCACATCCGCTATGAGAAAGTTATAGCAAGCCGTTCTAGACTAATCACACCCTACAGGTCCTAACTCAAAGTCCAGCTTTACTCTTATTTTAGATATCAGCTATGACATTTTTACTAGTAATATTATGAGATCAATATAGACGTTAAGATGGTATATTACTAAAAGCACATATCTTTAATGTAATTGTCTATTGATATATTATCCACTCTCTATTCATTACATTCTCTTATAATTACATTTTTACTAGCAAAAACTCCTCATAAACATATCTAAGATCACATATTTATCAGTAGAAAGTATATTTCCATATACAGCTCTAGAAACAGTTAAGAGACCACTTTCTTCGTTTCTCTGATTTTGCAATTTATAGGTATATGTAAAATAAAAATTGGTGTTTTATTATATAAACTACAGACAACATTTCTCCCAAATTCCAAATAAAAATATTGTCATTTAGAGCATTTATTTGCAGAAACTGAGAAATGGCTATAATAAAAAAAATATGCAGAGCTTTCAGACCTCAAATCATGCAAAGAAAACAAGTTCATATTCATAAAGTTTTAAGAGTTCAGAAATCAATGTTTGTTGGAATAACCCTGGTTTTTAATCTCATTTTTCATGCATCTTGGCATGTTCTCCTCCACCAGTCATAGACACTGCTTTTGGATAAATATATGCCACTCCTGGTGCAAAAATTCAAGCAGGCCATCTTGGTTTGGCTGATAATCCATCTTCCTCTTGATTATATTCCAGAGGTTTTCAATTTGGTAAAATTAAATAAATTCATGCTTTTTAAGTGGTCTCTTATTTTTTCCAGAGCTGTGCCTGCACTGTAAGTATAACTACTAAATACACATTTGGCCATGGAAGTGACTGGAACCTAAATTCAGCATTACAGAGATCTGTAATTTTACTAGCTTTTATTGCTGGTGTAATTGTATGTTAATATAGGGCTCTGAGTGGTCCAGCGCCTTACTCACTGCCACTGATCAGGAGATCGCTGGTTTGAATCTCTGTCATGCAGCTCGCCATCAGCTGCCAGAGCTCTGAGAGACCACAACTGGCCTTGCTCTCTCTGGCTGGGTAGACGGCTTTTTCTCACCACATTATTGCAAGCATGATGTAGGCATAGCTAAATTGGGGAGAAAAGCGGGATAAAAAATGGCTAAACATATCTAGAAGCTTTCAGTTCCCGTCTCTCTGTAAAAAACAGTATTTGTATCTGGCCTGCAGATTGTTCAGGAAATTAGAAAAAAGAATGTGCTGCCAATGAAACTCAAAGGTGGAACTAAAAATCAGCAGGAATTTCCGCTGTTCATTTCTCTGAATCACCACTTCTTAAGAGACTAAACAGAAAGTGAAAAAGTGGCTGTTAAAGGAATTGATCCTGTTCCTGTTCTGTACATACCATCTACACAGTTTTGGGAATTAATAAAATCACTGGGGTATGTTGTGTCTTAAAGTTAAATCACAAAATGAATATAGTCTTCCTTTAAAATGGCTGAAATTTAAACTAAATGTAAGACCCTTATTATAGCATGTACATTTACAATGCTTATGGGTTAGGAGGCCAAAACGTTCAGTCACATTTGTAAGTATCTGCAATGGTACCAACTTCATAACTTTGCCTTCATACACTCACCTCATTGAATGTGAAATTAAATGAAATTGTAAATTAAATAAGTGTGTATGTTATATCTTATCCAAGAATTCCAAGATTCAAAAATATATAAATTCAATATATAAATTAACAGTTTTGGAATTACAGCCATTTTTGCTAACAGACAATTACATCTAGCTTGGTAAGAATATGTCAGATTAACAATGAGAGAATGGAAGAAATGAAAGAAATTACCATTTCAAAGTTTGCTACCTTGCTCAAATTTTGTTTTGTTTTGTCCAACCTGAGCTCAAATGCAGCAACAACAAAAAAAATCTACATATGACTACTCCTGACACAATGTGAGTATATAATGTATTAAATCTATATTTGTCTTTGAATGGTCTATAAATACGGATGTAATGTAATAATGCTATTATTTTAAAACTATGTGAGGTGTACCTAGAAAGTGAAATTAGGTAGACTTCTCCTTTACCTGTGCTATATTTTGTTTAGAAATGATTTTCTGCTGCTGTTTTGTGTGAAGTTCAAGTTTTCTGGAGGACTTTGTATTTTATTTCTCTTTCAAATTAGGAGGGGAGAGAGGAAGGCTGGTGTCAGTAATCGTCCTCTGTCACAGTCCATTTGCTATTAAATGGTACTGCAGTATATCTCTGATGGGCACTTTTCGTTACGATCTCCAGACTGGGAGTCTGAAAGTCTGGAAGCCTGAAAGACGGACTCTGTTTTAACCACATCATATAAACGACCTATAAAATCTGCAAACATTTGAGAATTAAAAAAAAAAAAGGACGAATAGCATGACTGGTTACTCCTATTAGATCTGAGGAGCATAAAGGTGTAGCCTAAACTATATGTTCAGACCAAGAACACTTTCAAACGTTCCAAACTGTCAACTGGCTTGTATTAAAACCTTAGTCAGATGGTGCAGATGGAGAATATTGTCACTGTGAAGGTTACTTTGAGTGAAACAAGGGGACTTTTTAACAAGACCTTGAGCTGTCATTACTTGTGAAATCATTTGGACTGTCCCTGTCAGAGAATTTTTATTACAGTCTGTCATAGTTCAGAATGACCCATGAAGAGGCCAAGGCCCATACTTAGAAAATGCTGTCATTCACACTAGTGCTAGAGATCATGATGAGTAGAAGTGACTGGAAATCTCTGATGAACTCCTAAACTTGGAGCAGAGCTGTAAATAAAAAAAAAACATACATACCCTACCAGTTAAACCCCCTGATTTTTCCCAGTTTTAACTGATATTATAGGCACTTCAAATACAATGGTTTTAAATGGTACAAAAGTTAAAAAGCATGCTTTCCTGCACCATGCAAGCATACATTAGACTACAAAAACAAACTTGGAATGTTCTACATTTTTGATTGGTTGTTGTATGTGTGATTTGACATTGCTAGGTGTGAGGTTTTGGGCACCACTTTATACTGTCAATCTTTTAAAAGATACTTTATCTGCAATACTGTTTACAATAGACTGACACATCATCAGACCTAGACATATAAATATAAGTATATGTGACTTTCCCTCTTGAAATAACAAAGTGGTCTGTCTGTCTGTCTGTCTGTCTGCCTGTCTGCTGGAGTCTCTCTCTCTAAATGTATTACATTTGGTGAAGTACACAGCATTCTTCTCCTACTGCTGTTTTTGGGTTTTGTTTTTTTCTTCACCCACTCAGAGGAAGTGAGGCTAAACATGCATTCTTGATCTTCCAGCCAGGGAAACTTGCTCTCTACCAAAGATATTGCTATCTAAGCTATTGCTTAGACAGTGTGGCCACTCAGAACTCCCCTCTCAAACTTTCAAATGGTAATTCACACAGACTAAATCCATGGGTCTTTCCTGTGTATGATCTGAGTATTACTGTAATGTAATGTACAAGCTCTTAGTTATGTAACAAAACTGTACTATATCTGGACAATCCACTGTACACTTTTTGACTTCATTGTGTTTTTGGGGACTTTTTCCTGCCTGTCTCCTTCCGCTTCCTTATTAGAGGCCTCATTTCAGGAAAGCTGTTTTGAGACAGTGTCTGTTGTGAAGGGAAACCCAAAAAGTTCTATACTAATAAAACTGAATTGAATTAGATAATATCCTCAGCCTCTGGACTGATTCAGTGATGGGCACTGAGCGGAGAGTGCTCACAATAGGAAGCAGCGTTTACAGAGTGCCAGGAACTGATCATTACTCACAGACTGTCTGTCTGTGACACACACTGTCTCTTCAGTTCACTACAGTGCATATTGCACTCAGCTATCCAAACTTCTTAAATCATTAAAGCTTTTAAAGACTTACAGAATGTAGATCTGTTTCTATGTGCTTCCGTGTTATCAGTGCAGTCAACACAGACAACAAGTATAATTGTAAATTTATAATTATTATTTTTAATGTTGTGTAATTTGTATTTCTGTTGCCACAACCACTACAGCTAAGTCTGAGTCAGGACTGAGACTGTTAGCAGAGGAAGAAATGAGACCAGGTCAAGACAAGGTCAGATTAGGATAAAAAATAAATAAATAAATAATAAAATAAAAACAGAAATTAATGAATGTGCCATTATATATGCTTTATATTAATACATATATTTTATCACATACTGTATATTTCTAAATTATAATGTAAAATAATACAAAGAACAAATGTTCACCTCATGATCAAGATAAGGTCCAAGTGAGTTTGAGACCGATACAAGAGTGACCAGTCTCGTGACTGAGGCCGAACTCGAGTACACTAGTGATTTGTAAATAAAAACAAAAGTGTTAAAGTAAATAAATGCCAATTAATTAGTGTGATGCCAGTGCATGCATATGTTTACTCACATAACTGAGTTAGAGATCTCCTTCAAGCGCTTTGAACTGTCCAAGGATGTCTCATTAGCAACGCTTTGAAACGATCAGATTCATCTGTGAGTATTTATGGGAAGTAGAGTAATTCACAGTCTTGCTGTGTTTGGGGAAAAACACAAACACAGTCCAATTCTACTCAGCAATAGTGAACAGTTGCCTGCACCGGATGATGTAATGAAAAACAGGACTTTCAGAGTAAGTTATATCCATGAGATTTTTACAACACATGCCAAAACAGTGGGCTGTTCTTGAAACAACATCTTCCTGTCAAAGTTTGACAACAGATTCTTTGCCAAGTTAAGTGATAAACTGCACCAGATTCTCTGACAACAGACAAAAAAGTAGGTTCTGAGACTAGGGAAGTGTAAACTGACGAATATTTGACAATAAAAAAAAACACACCATACAAAACCTGAAATAGTCTTTTAGTCACAAGTATATAATATAAATGGAATTTGTTAACTTTAGGTAATTAAACTGAAATGCTAAAAGTCATAGTAGAGTGTACATTGATTAAGACGTGTTATCTCAGGGGACCTGAGGGGAGCTACGTAAGTTGTGAGGTGAACCCAGGACAGCAAAATCATGGCTACGTTTTGTGAATTATCAGAGTTTGAGTGAGGTCTAATAGTGTGTTTTTGATGTATAGATCATTCCATTTCTGAAGATGTGAGGGAAAGTATCATTCCTTGATTTTCATGTACATTCCTCGTACACATTGCCATGTGTGTACTAGGAACAAATCATAGAAGACATTACCACCCACACTGGACAGCACATCCACATTCAGAGTAAACGGCCATTACATCACTGCTTTAATAACATGACGTTTGAAGTGTGCCAAACCAAACAAGGCTAGAGAACGATTTGCTCCAGTAAAGCTGATAGTTTTCTTAGCTGTCAGGAAAAGCCCAGCCAATGTGTAATATTTCAATATTCATTGTCCTGCAGTGCAGAGCAGGTGCATGTAGTGTTAAAGAACGTTTTCCAGTTTACAGCCTCCACACGCGCCTCTGGCAGGCAAATGGGTCCACTGAAGTGGATTTAATGATCTTAAAGGCGTGCAGAGACATAAAGTTCTATGCCTGATGGTCTCCCATTCACTCACACCCACTGAAGCATCTGAAACATATGGCAGCTTCACGCCCAATCTGCTGCATTATGACTACTGTCTCATATTTCTTTTTTATGTTGACGATACAAACGGGTAAAAAGTGTTGACATTATGCATCAGACTGGCCTCCAGAGAATCACTGGCAAACATTTAATTAAAAGAATAAAAAATAGCTTTAAGTATGTTTTGTGACAGTGTTGTAAACTATTAGATAAATGAAACAATCAACTTAAAAAAATAAACTGAAATCGTTGATGCTCAAACTGGTTAAAAAACATATTATATATTAGTAAAATAGCCGTTTAACCACCTTTTGGTCAAGTTTGCAAATTCTAGATATTTAGCTTGTTTAGGTTAATCATGCTTGTAGAATAGCTAAACCATCAAACTTAACAAAAAAACAAAACATTATTTAGTTATAAACTTATCTGGCCAGCTAGCTAATTTTGATTGAGCTAACAAGACGTTTTTCAGTAGGGACATCTTTCGCTGCCTTAAAGTCCTCCTGGGAATGCGTTCGGGTGTTTTGTGGTTGGGTGGAAATGGACACCATTAGGAAAATCCTTTTATTTATACTTTTGGTCTATTATCATAATAAAGCAGGAGATTTAATTTGCCCTACTCCAAAAGAATAAAGTGAATAAGACATGCATTAGTTAAGGGATGTTTTAATCCCATTAGAAACGTGAATCATACCAGACTATTAAATTTTTTTCATGTAGTGCTAGTGATCTTATTAGTTAGCCTGCAAGTGTTGAAGAGTTTACAATACAAACTGTCTACATCAATTTATTGATCTCTTGTTACAAACACGCCCCCAACTGGAAAACTCAGGGCTAAAATCTAAAAATATGAGTTTACTACTGGTAAATATGAGTTTGTGGTGGTGTTAATGTTCATGCTCATCTCGTAAAAATGATTTCCTACTACGTCTAATAAAAACAATAATAAGTATTCATATTTTTAATTAATCAATTTACTAGCTTTGTTGTTTTATGTATTTCAGTGTTAATACACTCAAAGCATCCATTCCAAACATTCCATTCAGTTCTCTAATAGCTTTAACTGCTCAGGAAGCTCTATATAGTTTCGCCTTTTTTCAACATCTAAATTATTCACACACGCCACTCATATATGTCCTTTAAGGTAATCGTCCTGTTAAACTTACTCATAAACATTACTCATATATGTCTTTTACACTGTTGGTACCTTTTTTCATGAGTGAACTTGCTCACATGAACATGATTTTGAGAAAAATGTTGTGGAAGTCATGAGATTGTGAGTTCTTTCTCTCAGTCAATACACTCTGCTCAGTAACACATACAGAAGGCGATCAATTATGCATGACAAATATGCAGTAAAAGTCCATCATAAACCCTTAATTCAAGCTTCAGTTTGATGAATGTCACTCTGAGAAGCGTGTTTAAAGAATGCTAAACAACGCAGCAGGTGTGAAGTTTTTTCACAGGAGGCAGATTAAAAGCTAGGCTGTAACGCCTGTAAAGAGAATAAATTGGAGGAGAGGACAGTACAAGAAAGTGGCCCCTGAACAGCAGTGCTTGTGGAATATATATGGTCTTCATATCCAGCAGTGCTGTCCTTCTGCAAAACAGAGCAGCAGAGAAATATGTGCACACACTCGCTACCCTAAAGGCATGGCTTATATGCAATGACGTAAAAATGATAAACAGGAATAAATATTTGTAATATTATTTGAGTTTGATGAAATGTATATGTTTAGGTCATGCATTCATCTTATGTGTGAAAGGAGAGTATGTGGACTGGAGATCTGGGAGTCTGCTATGAGCTAGAAGGCTGGACTCCTCCTTTCAATACAGAGAGAACAGCAGGACTAAAGGATAGGACTGAGTAACAGGGTGGGGATGGGTTGGATTGGGATGTGAAACTACATTGTGTGCCCATCATCTTTTTGCATTCATAAATAAGTACCTGTTTCTACATTAGCTATAGCTCTCAAGTATCTACTATGTGCTCATCATCTGCATCATCATCAAATTTATAACTCAGAACCTTTTTTTTTTTTTTTTTTTTTTACATTAGATACAGCTCCACATTATCTATCTGTACTGCTGTTTTTGTTTGTTATGTGTTTGTTGTAAAAAGCTCTATATAAATAAAATAAAATTGAATTGAATTGGAATCGGGACAAGCTTTAGGAATTACTGATTAATGACATCATGTATTATCTTTTTGATCTTTTATGATCATTTTTTTTCTTTGCCATGTATGTCATTGGATTAAATCAAGTCAAAGAAAAAAAAATGGAAGAGCTGACTTACACAATAAAAAGCCAAAAGTCATGGGGTATCAGTAAAGAAATTGATCACCAAGTGTTATCTCAGGGGCGGCTCAGGAATTTCAAAACCTTTATACACTGTGAGGTTTTATCCTGCATTGTAAAAAAAAACAAAATTAAAAAGATTTAATGTGATAATGTGAACAAAATGTATTGAATTTTACTGTAAACTATAGCAAACAAATTGCCTCAACTAACATTATTATGTTTGGTGTTAAAAGTTGGTCTAACTAAGTAATCTGTTTTGGCAAAATTTACAAATTTTGTGTAAAAGGAGAATCCTAGTTGAGACAAGGTCATCTACTTTGCACATGCTCAGTTTGATACTTTAGTTGAACAGGCTCTACTGAGCAATTCTGGGGAGCAATTTCTTTGGGTTTCACCCGATGTTAGCCATCACGGTGTAATTATTCTTCACAGGCTGCCTTTCCATGGGATTTATATATGTGTTATATAATAGTTAATTGCTTGGCCCTTATGTTCTGTTATGTTTTGTGTTGCTAATTGTGACTATAAGTTGTCTGGGTCCAGCTGATCTAATTTGCATTAGCACAAGATTTTATGACAGATATATAATAGTCATGAATTCCTAGTCCCAAGTTGCTAACTTAAATTAATAAGAAATATAGTGGTGTGCCTACCTTAGGAATTAGATTAATGTAAAACGTGTCATTGACAGAATTTGTTTTGTTTTTTTAGTATCCTAAAGGATAGTCAGCAAAACCTGCAATACACATTTTAAATAACTTATATCAGGGAACTAAAAACATAAAATTAATAAACCAAAAAAAAAGTTTTTATACACATATATTAAATGTCTGAACTAAAATTTCTTGTTGGCATAATCAGTGGTGGTTTTATGCAGCTTAAGATTTTGAGTTGGACTCAAAACTCAAAAATTAAATGCAGTAGGTTGCCTTAAAATTTTGAAGCTTCTTAACTTTTTCATTTTACAGTGTGTGAGGTTAAACACTGGCCAGCATGCCCATGGTAAAGTGATGTAAATTATCTGAAAGTCTGAAAGTGGAAGCCAGATGGATGGGACATTTTATTTCCGTTTCTGAAGCTGTTCAGGCATTTATAATTTTTTGATCCACAGTGTCACCTGTGTACTGGGAATACTTCACAGCAGTGGGTGGTAATGATCGTTATCATTCTTTAGCTTCCATGGGACGTGGCAAAAGTCATGGAACTCAGTACTTTTTCTATTTGGCATGTCAGTTTCAGTTATGCTTAAACATCTAAACAGTAGTTTATGTATTTGAACACATTAGTTTGAACATGCTTGACTAGCAAATTATCACACATCAGCTGTATCAGTCACAAGATCTGCACTGGAGATCATCTGAGTGGCTGAGTATTTTTGGGAAGTGGAGCGATTCATAGTCGGGCTGTGTTTTGGAAAATACACACTCACACACAAATATATATAAATAGCCATTACATACACTGATGCTGACCAAAAAGCATCAGCCTTCTGGAGTTTACTCACGCTCAAGTGTTAATGACTCATGACGGCTAGTGACGAGTGTTACCACAAAAATGGTGTGGGAGGTCTTTTCTTACGCACTGTCAGCAAGGGTCTCAGCCAAGCCTGAAGCTACAGAAACAGCTTTCAGTTTTTACAGTTTCCCCTGATTTCCTCTTAATGAGATCTTTATATTTAGTGAAGGATCTCTCACCGGTCTCGTGGACTTTTTAAGGCTCTGTAGCTCATCGTAAGACAACATTCTGTACATGATTACTTGCTAAAGCCCATGACTACACTATGCTGGCCAAGAGCTAGTAAATCAGCTATATTTTAGCCTGGGTGACCGGATTTTCAACCACCTTAAACACCAATTTAGACCATCTGAAAGCAGCTCCCAGTAAAATCTTCTCTTGATCTGGATTTTTTTTTTTTTTATCAGAGCTGAAAACAGCAAGTTTAATGAAGTTTGATTTTGTGTGTAGGATTAGTAATTTTACAGATACCAAATATGAAAAATATGAACTACTTGCTGAGTTGCTGTGGAATATAATATGATTATAATAAGGGAAGGCTTATGACTTTTGAAACTATATGAATATATCCTCCTTTTCTTAGGCAGGCCACTTCCTATTCCAATGTAATGTCCAACCATGAGAGATCCATGTGATCAGCAATGAACTATTAACACACTATATAGTAAACAAATGGTAATGGTATGGTAATGAAGGTGTTTTGTATGCTTAATGGTGTCTTAAATTGAAAACTGTGTTATACCAAGAAACTTAATAAAATCTCACCAAAAGAAAAGAAAATCCAGTCTAACCAAAAAAAAAGAAGAACGCAATTCCTCTGAAGAGGAGAAGCTGCTACTACAGGAGCTTTAACAGAGCCCACAGGAGCCTTCTTTCATAAGATTTAAACCTTCTTTACGACACCTATAAAACTGTAGATAGACTGAACTGCTCAAAAGAAGCAGAATTAGAATGCTGTATTTGCTGTATCACTTCCTTTCTTGACCAATCTTCATTACTTCTAGCTAGAGCTAACACACCCAATAACAGATTTCTGAAGTACACTGCTAATTGTGAGACCCATTAACTAACTTGCTCACGTTGTTACTCGTCATAATATGTAATATTTACATCTGGGTTACTTATTTAATGTCTGTTTTGCTGCTCGTCTGTATTTGCATTACACTGTGTCACAAATCAATAAAAGCAAAGGTTAGCATGCGGACCACAGTGAACACTGTGCTTGTTTTTGGGATCTAAATGGAATCTTGTGTAAACAGATAGCACCAGGCAAAGTCTCTCAGATTGTGTTTCAAAATAGACAATTATTTTCCAGCTGACCAGCGTCACCAGAATAGGGTATGTTTTTATTTGAGGTTGATGTTTTAATTAGGCTACAAGCATGATCATCCTGACCAAGCTAGACAACAAGCATGACCAGTTAAACCATGCTTGTAGACAGACATGACTAAAATTAAATGCAATACAGGCTACACTGTGCTGATCAAGAGCTGGTTAACGGGGAACAAGATAATTAAGGCATGGGAACGAGATCCTAATGCGTGGGGATAAAATAATTAAGGCATGGGAATGAGATAATTAAGACATGGCCATGACTTATTAAGGTGTGGGTAGGAGTTAATTAAACCATAGCCATAAAGACTGGCCAAGCAAGCAGCTCTTAGGGGTTATGCACTATATGACTGTATAAAGAAGATAAACAGGTCTGCTCGTTCCCATGCCTTATTAAGTCATGGCCACACCTTAATTATCTGGTTCCCACAACTTAACAACTGTCAACAAATCGCTCACATGGCCGGTTAGAATGCTGGCTAAACTAGCAAGTTACATATTGAGCCTTCCTTCTTTTACTTTATTTCATGCTTCATTTTTCTTTGAATGTCACAGTTTGTGCGCAAACAGTTCTTAGGTTTGGAGTAATGTGGTTAAGATGTTCAAATCTGTTATGTTTTAAAAAATTGTGTAGTGTGTAACTGTAACTTTAAAAATAAAAGGAAGAAAAGGGAAAAAACAGAAATAAAAAAACTTGCAACTCATAGTATGTTTAATAGAATGCATTATACATATCTATTTATAAGCATATTTCATTATCTTTAAAAAAATTTAAATAATTTATAGAACAAAAGTTCAGTTTCTAATATACAATATACCTCAGACAAGACCGAGACACGCCTGATTACAAATGAGATATACACTGAGAGCTTTTACACAGTCTTAAGACTGGTCTCGAGACCCAAACTGAACGTGAATACTACAACACTACTGAGAACTGTGTACTGCATCCTTAACCAGACAATTCTTCTACATTCTACATATGTTGCTTTCTATATTCCCCTCAAACAAGCACAATTACACCAGACTATTACGTTATCTGACACTGTGTCAAGTAGGGGAATAAATCGTGGCTCGGAGAAGGAAGACCATATGCTGAAGGCGCACTCTTTCACTCTCCCTTCATTGTCTCCCATCTCCTCCACTCTCTGCCATCCCTCCGCCCTCCTGAAACCCCATAAACCCTTCCTCTCAGACAGGCAAACAAAGAAAGGGAAAGCAAAAGAATGGAAGCATCTGTCAGAAAACAAAGAACATCTGCAGCTTTCCACCGACTCTCTCTGGCCCAGGTCATTGCCCTCATATGGCAAGTCAGAGAGGGAGGCCGTAATTCTGCACTTCTCTACCTTCCCAGATTCACACACAAAGCCTGGTGATGGGGAAAGGAAGAGAACGAGGGCGAATCAATGGGAGCCAAGGGGGCTGAGGGGTTTTAACCGACTGTAATGGACTGCGGTTCGTGTTGAGAAGCAGCTGGACTCCATGTTTTATGGTCCTGCCATTCTGCGTCTGCAGACTGGGAGACACACAGAGTAGGCAACTCATCACAATAGGCCGCCCTGAGCTGGCGGAGCAATGAAGATAAAATGGGTCTTCTAATATTCTTGTGAAATACACCTGAGACAGCTGGGTGTGGCACAGAACACAGCCATAAAACAACTTAATGCAGATGGGCAAATGGGAAAACCTTTAAAAAAGCTTTATTGATAGGTCTAAATCATTTGTTTTCCCAAACTGTCCTCAGAATCGATTTTTTAATATGATTAATACATTTAATTTATTTATTCATCTGTATGTCATAGTTTGCACATCCGTGTTTCAATCATGTTTCGATATCCTGTCATACAGCAAAGAATTGTTTGTGATTCAGGGTTTTTACTTTTTTTTTTTTTAACGTTACTCTCAAGTAAAATGTTGTTAGCCTTTAAATAGCTGCTTCTGGTGTAAGAATTAATTTTTTTTTCACTTTTTGATATTATTATTTTAAAAAAAATACACGTAATATATTATTCATTATTTTAATTCAATGATTAATTTATTTTCTATTTATTCACTTCTGTCTGTAAAAAAAAAACAAAAAAACAAAAAAAACAAAAAAACCTACCCACCATATTGACAACACATTGCCAGATGCACACACCTCTATGAACCAATCAACATCAATTATAAGCAGAAATACTGTAGGCCAGATCACAGTAGGACATGTTGAACTCGCTACATTGCAATGTAGAACCAAAAATTACAGGACCATTTGTAACAAAAACATGAAGCTCAAGAACCACAGCCCTTCTTGCAGCCTTGCACATTTATTTGGTGAGGATGGTGAGGGTTGGCATTTGAATAAAGCTTAAAAACCACATTCTGCAGTTGTTACAGTGTGCATTTGATCAGTTTCTCATTTGCACAGTAGAGACCTGCTTATCCACATTCAGACAGACAGGTCAGGAGACAGCTGGGCCTGAATGCAGTCATGCTGGTGAGTTAACTGATGAGAATACTTATGATAATTATATTTTGATGGTTACAACAGCTTGTTCCTCATACCACCACCATCTCATAGATGCTCACAAGCCTGACCAAAGGCTTAAACCATGTTGTTAATCATAAACAGGTTTCTTTATGTGGGCTTTTTTATAATGCACAACAAATCCTGAATGGAAAAGCTAAAATTTATAAGCCATCAAATATTGCAAAAATATATTTTTATGCTAGGTTGAGAAGAAAAAGTCTAAATATTACTGTAGCCATAATGTCATTTTTTTATTTTATTTTAATGACATATCACGCTACAAATCACATTTATTACATGAATGAAATGTTGGAAAAGAATGGTCCTACAGATGGTTTGATCATTAGACAGCTGTTTAAAAATAGTTGTCAACATTTTTTAAATGCTGAAATCACAAATGTACAGCTTTTAGAACTGTCCGGTGCATCTGTGCTCCCAAACATTTGGCAGAATTCATAAGGATGGCAGAGAGATTTCAGCTTATGTTAGACGGGCCACTGCATTTCCTGCCTGGCAACATAGAATTGCAAAAACACAGAAATAAAAAGATTATAAATCTCTGTGTGTGTGGCAGCGTTCATGCACACATCAACAATCTACATCATAATATTTAGCATTGGTTTCTACCATTATCATTATTTATTTATCATTATTGTTATGTCAGCAAAGACTCATTTTGGTCAGCTCATAGCACAATTACATAGGATACTGCTACACTGACCTTACATTGTTCCTGACTGAACTTAGTCTGTTTGATTGTATTTATATGTATCTTTATATTTTATATTTTATCTTTTTTAACTTTGTGTATTGTGTAACCTGCTGCTGGATGCCAAGAATTTCCCCCCGGGGATCAATAAAGTATCTATCTATCTCTATCTATCTAAATGTAGTTTTAAATCAAGGAAGTGCCATGGCAGAGTTTATGCTGTGTTGGATGTTATAATTAGCCCGTCATTAAAGGGAAGTACAAGCAGTGCCATGTAAGCGTTGTGTCAGTAGACAGGAAGTCAGGAGTAACAAGGCTGCGGTGGGAGATGCTGATTTACCGAGCGTGCTGGGAGAGTGGGCACTCTTCTAATGGAATACATAATGATAAAATTCAACTGGCTGCTGATACCTGGGTGCTGCAAATATGAACACTGAAAGAGAGAGAGAAAGAAAAATAGAGGAGATAAATCTTACTCACCCACCCAACTGACCGCCAATTCTCAGGCCCAGTCCTAGAAACCCCACATACCACACACACACAGCGTGTCAAAATCAACATTTGGGAATAAATATCTCTAATACTGTATAAAAGTCATATAATATTTACATTTTTTACTATTTTTTATATAGATTTCTTCCAGGTAAGTGGGAAATACCCTCTCATCATTGTTTAATAGTCACAGTTTACTACAAATAGGCAAGACAGTGCAGAGCAAAGTGGAGCCAGAACAGGAGCAGCAGAGGTGGTAGGAGGTAGGTGGGAGACTGCCCAAACCCCGCCCACATGTCTGTGATAAAAGCTGTAATATTCTTCTCTTAGTTCACAGAACACCTACAATTTCAGTCCTGCCAGACCTGTATCACTCAGCTTGTCAAGAAATGGATGTGTAATCCATGTCCTTTACGTGTATCTCCAAACCTGTTACACTTCCTGTAGCGAAAAGAAACATCTATTAATACTGCATAATAGTCGCTTAAGAGACATTTTCGCTTTGCATTGTACTGGGCCACGAGTACAAGTTGGCACTTGTGAGGAAGAAAATTACATACCCTCTTCATGAGGGTCATGGGTGAAGCTGAACAGATGAGTAGAATTCCAATTTGCGCACTAAGAAAATCTGTGTTTTTTCCTGGGTTTCCCAATTTGTGGACATCTAATACTCTGTGAGATCATTCTGGGTAATATGACCTCAAATTAAGATCACGGTTAACAGAACAATTTACCTTAATTATGATTAACACACATGAACAATAGAAGCTGTTTTTTTGTATTAGCTCAGAGTTGCATCTGTGTTATAGTTCCCCTCCATGTTTCATCAAGGTTGCAGACAGCCAATTAAATGTACCAAATATTGGTTTTGATTCATGACTCAGATATTCTAAAACGGTACTTTAATTCATAGAGCAGGAAGAGAAATTATGTAATTTATGCCAGATATTATACAGAACATTTAAACTAATTTTCTTTCTTTAGTCTAGTCAGAAGACACCTGCACTATACTGCAAGAACTCTGTTTCTAGGCATTTCAGTTCTTTTTTGGATTGGCTGTTTGCATTTTTACTCACACCACAACATCCTCATGAGGTTATGCATCCTCCTCCTGCTGTGAAACCAATTGAATACAGCCTAGAAAAAGGGAAATTTATGAATGCTGACAAAACTGCCAAGCACAGACATAAATTCCCACCAACTGCTTCAACATCTCTGGCTTCTCTCAGCTTCCCCATAACACGACACTTTTTGGATACTAACAGACAACTCAGGATTAACATCACAGGTTTATGGGGCTCTGGCAAACCTACAGGCTCCCTCCTTTATACCAGCAAATAATTTCAGACTATTTCTCTACAGCAGGTAAAGTAATTGTTCATTTTCTGCAAACAAATGCTCTAAATTACTATATTTTTATTTGAAATTTGGGAGAAATGTGGTCCGTAGTTTATAGAATAAAACAACAATGTTTATCTTAATTAAACATATACCTATAAGTAGCAAAATAAAAAAAACTGATTCAGAAACTTAAGTTGTCTTTTTGTGTTCCAGAGCTATACGTTTCATCCAAAAAAAAAAGTTTTAATTGATTCATTACAAAACAGGTAGTGCAAGTAGAGGGCAGGAGGAACTATCATTTTCTACTCAGCAGGAAACACATTAGGCTTAATGACAACAGAACGCCTCGCTAACCGGCTACTTACCTGTGACTACACCACCGTCCACCAGACTGAAACGCAACTGTTTAACACAGGCATATGGTGTTACATCTGCTACTGAGCATAGAGCTTGTGGCCTAAATCACTTCTAGACACGACACATCCTTACAGTTAACCAACAAATTAAGGTTTTTAACACTGATGCAAAAAAAAAATAATAATAAATAATAGAATTTTATGAAACACATACTTGACTGGGCTAACTTTTACCTTTTGGTTTGGCGAAATATAAATTTAGACAGACTTTTGTCAAAGTGCCACACATTTTACGTGCATTTATGCACCTTCTTTGAAAGCTTATGAGTAATGAAATGAAGCAGCACCACATGGAAAACATAATGACGATGCAGCGATAGAGTTAAAGTGAAACAGCCAGTGCCATATGGACACAAAGATGCAGCTCTGGCAGAAAATACACTTACAGTGTAAATTAACATAGGAAGTTAAATGTTTGGTATGTTTGGTAGTATGAGGTGTATACAGAAATACAGGGGTTACGATTAATCAATATATTTAGCAAATTGTTAAATCAAATTAACCAAACAAACAAAAAAACTGTCATAATATTAAAAACACTATCATTTTTAAAATCTACATTAAATAAAAGTTATTTTTTTTCAATCAGTACAGTAGGATCTAAAGACAGAGTAGAACACTGATCTCTGAAATGACAGTAAGTTTTACATGTAAACTAGTAATTAAAAATTAACACAGTATTGGCAAAAAATATCAATATTTTCTTAAAGCTCAAGAGTTTACACGGCTGTAAGTTTCACCTTTTTGTAGTAGGTAAATTTTTGGTTGTCTTTGCCACTGTTGTTATGTCTGTGTTGCTTAACATCCATTCTAACTTAAAGGACATGTTAAAGTACATGGCAAGAGCCTGATACATCATTTGAAACGTTTATAAATTGATTTTCATTTTTAAAGGGAGTACAAATTAGCCTTTTGATTACATTTCACAATTTATTTCAGTGTGAGGGAGTTGTGTTGATTCTTAAAACCAATAAAGCCACACATGTGCTAATTTTGGTTCCAAGCGAACACCATATAAACAAGCTACACGGCATGTTTCACTGTGTTAAATCAACACGGTCAGGGTCATATTGACACGCTGATAAATAATATCACTCACAGTGTTGATTTAACATTGTCAAATTACGTGTTGCACATTGCAAGTGATAAAGCTGTACGTAGGTGGTAAATATAAAGAGAACAGAAATTCCCAAAATTATTTTTGGACATTGTGAGCAGAAACTGATATCACACAGACAAAAGTGGTTTTAGCAGATTTGTGTGGGGGAAATCCCCTTCCTAAGAAATTATTTTCAAACATGCTGACATCACTGATGCCACTTAAATATGAAATGCTTATAGCACTCAGGGTGACACATGCAGGGTATTTCACAAAGCAACATTTCCATTAAGTTAGGACTGTCCAACAGTCTTTACCCGTATTACTAACAAAAGGATTTGATTTTTTGCCTTTTAATCATTTACATGATCTGCATAAGAACCTCCTGATTCCAGAAACTACCCACCCTCCCACTCTATTTACCCTAGGCAGTGCTGTGCCTAAGGCTTCTGGACTGACTACCACTTACAATTACTAAATACTAGTGCTGCCCTCTAGTGGCCTGACACTGACCATACAGTATAAAAGGAATCTCAAGGTATTGGTTCCAGAGCCGAGAGATACCAATAACCTACTTAATAAATACAGGTGCATCTAAAAGTTCAAAATATGAAACTCATTATGTAGATGTATTACACAGAGAGTGATTCATTTTAAAAGGTTATTTATTTTATTGTTGATGATTATGGTTTACAGCTAATAAAAACCCAAAAGTCAGTGTCTTAGAAAAGTTTTATATTATATAAGACCAATTGGTACATTAAGAAATGTGTCAAGTCCTGCTGGAAAATGAAATCCACATCTCCATAAAAGTTGTCAGCAGAGGGAAGCATGAAGTGCTGTAAGATTGACTTTAAACTTGATATAACATTGACCACCACACGTGAGCAGATGACATGTCACTCCAAACCATCCCTGATCATCAGTAAATTCAGCATTTCATTTGGAAATTAAGGGATCAGAGTCAAGAGGAAGAGTGGAGAGACACACAGTCCAAGCTGCTTGAGGTCTAGCGTGAAGTTTCTACAATCAGTGATGGTTTGTAGAGACATGTCATCTGCTGGTGTTGATCCACTGTGTTTTATCAAGTCTAAAATCAGTGCAGAGTTCTCCTGGAAAATCTTACAGCACTTCATGCTTCCCTCTGCTGACAGCTTTTATTGAGCTGTGGATTTCAGTTTCAAGCAGGACATAACACACTGCCAAAAGAACCAATTGGTCTTTTATAAATGTTCTAATTTTCTGAGACACTGTTTTTTGGGTTTTCATTGGCTGTAAGCCATAATCATCAACAAAAGAAATGAACGCTTAAAATAGATATACATAATTTTAACTAAATTATTGAAATAAAGTAATTTTTCAATTATATATATATATATATATATTTTTGTGATGCACCTATACATAAACTTTATATATAATATAAATATGTTTCGGGGAGATCATTATTTAATAGAATAACCTGGTCTTGGAGGACACTGTGCCCTGAATATTTTAGTATTTACCCCGCACATCACAGATCTGATCCAGTTAATCAGATAATTAACACACAGCTCCTGTGTTAAAGGGGACATTTGTGCAGGAAACCACTAAAATATGCATGGCATGGGCACCTCCAAGAGCAGGTTTGAGAACCACTGGTCTAATATGATAGCTCTCCATTATAAATTACCATTGTACGGTATGTTACATATGTTTCAAATGGATGAAAGTAATTTTTCATAATTCTATTATGTAATTATGAAACAATATAATGAAACACTACCAGTCTCACACTATGCCAAAAACGTTAAAGATAAAAAATTTGATTAAACAGTTCTTGATATGTTTAGACCAGACGTATCAGAGTGGAACCAGAACTAAGAACCACTGCTATAAGAAATTACCTATAGAAGATCTGTTGTGTTCACAAGATGGAACTCTTCCGTTCTTGCTGTCCAAGACGGTCACTGGTTAGCTTCTGTGAAAACCCAAATTACTTCACAGCTCCTCTTTCCTATTTGACATGAAAAACTAACCAACAGAGGAAGAAGAGAGGAAGGAATGCATGCTCTTTGGCAGAACCACTATACCAGAATCTGTATTTTTATAGAGAAAGGAATAATTCAAAACATATGAAACATTTTATTAATAAAAATCATGACACACTCAAGGTGCTGTATTTTGTATGTTTATCTTTACAACCCAATCGTGAGTTCAGCAATTTTCTAAAATGTTTATTCTCTTGTAAGAAAAAAAAATCTAGCATTGACTTTTTGCATAACAAAACCAAGAAATATTTACAACATGAAATGAATGTCAGGGCCAATGTCACCAACTCGTACTACAGTAAGTTGCTTAAGCAAGCAAACTCAAAAGGGAGGCACTTTAAAATGGGGCAAATTTAGAACTTGGGCATTTCAAATGGCAAAATTTTACTTTTGTGCACCAGGGAGCCTTTGCTAAACATGAAACTGATATTAAAAAAAAAGGGGACAATTTGGCTTGAATTATGCAGAACAATACTGAAATCCTACTCACAATAATTCTACCTGTAAAAGCTGAATGCAGACTTAAGACTGGAATATAACAAAATAACCACTATATCTAACAGGCTATACAGGTGCAGCAGTCAGCAGCTGGAGGAATAGAACAGTGTTGATCCATAATGGCTTTGATGGCAAGTATAAGTTTTTTTTTTGCTGGTATGAATAGCCTAGACAGGAAGAAACATGTGCTGAAATATTTAGACCAGTATTCCCACCATTTTTGCGCTTGTAAACCATATATTATTATTATTTTTATATATATATCGCAATATAAATTGCAGAACAAAAACTTACTCTAATAGGATTTTTTATTATTGTGCAGCACTACTTTGGAACACAGCTAATGTCCCTAACTTTTTCTCCTGGTCTAGGCCTTGGCTTGGGCTTAAGTTATCTGACTGAATTAGAAAATCCTGGTTTCTGAAATACCTCCTACCTAAGGACTCTGACAAACTGAATGTTAGTGGTTAGCCCCGGGAAATCCATGCCCTGCAGCTTGTGTTTACTCAAGAAGGAGGAAAAAAAAAAAAAAAACAGCATGAGATTTCCCCCCTATGTAGTACTTTTAAATCTGTGACGAATGACAGCCAAAGTATCATAATAAATGGCAGCAAAAAACAGCACTTTCCTGATCTCGAATATTGTCATTTTACCACTGCCACTAAGGCAGAAGTACCAAACGACAAGAGCATTCCTAAACAGCTGAGGAAATAAATATAAAAGACATTTCAGGAGTTTCAACCCTCTTGTCTTTAAGTGGTCTTGAAACCTTCTCAAAAGGAAGCAACTTATCTATTTCCCAGAGCAATAAGCTAATGAGCCTCTAATTGGCTGACCAAAGAAACTGTGATAACTGACTAGTATGTTTTGAGGTGTTTACTTGAAGTGAAATTTAATTGGCCTCTAGAGGGCTGAGAAATTCTGTTCCCGTCTCAGATGTCACACTGTTCCAATTGTCTTACCATTTTAATGCCTGAACTTGCTGTTCCTGCTGCCAGGCCCCCCTTAAAGGCCAGCCATATCTGAAGTTAAATAAATTGCAAGTCCAAATCTAACAACCGCAGAGAAAAAACACTCATTCTGGTGTGAATGACCACATGTAATTATGTATGGATTATATACAATAAAAACCAGATCATTCAACAGCTTTGTAATCAAAAAATGGGGAAACAAAAACAACTGCACCTAAAACAAAACAAAAAGGGAATAAAAAAATAAGTCTTCAATGGTTCCAAACATTCGCAGTGGACTTAGTTGGTTCGGTTCTGGACCAGCATCACAGCTCTGACTCTAGTGCTGAAGTGACCTACCCTCCACCTGAAGATCATCTTCCTTTACCAGTTCAGCTCTTTTCCTCACCAACATAGCTAACTGAGGTAAGTTCAGTCACATCCTGATAAAGATAAGTGGATCAGGGATCAGGACCAAACTTCCATAGGGTGGCAGATCTCCAGAAGGAGGACGACTGGTGTGACCACTGCACTTCCAGTGGTAGGTCAAAAAAAGAAATAAAGTAAATGAAAGTCAGATCAAATAGTGACAAAAGTCAGGTCAGATCTTTTCCTGGATAAAAGGGTGCTGCAAGGCCTGATTGATGGTGATGCGCTTGGCTGGGTCCAGCATCAGAGTGCCATCTATTAGATCCTTCAGCTGCATCACTTTCTTCCTCTGCTCTTCAGGAAGCCTCTGTCCACCGATCATGTCTGCTAACAGGTCCTTCGTGGGGTTAATAGTGCTCATTACGGTCACTTTCTCCTGCACAGAGACAGAACATGTCTTTGAGTGGTACAATTTGGGACTGTATAAAGAACGGCCAACTTAAAGGTTATTATTGATATTACAGACGTATAATCGCTGTATCATACACCCATATCTCCATTTTACCACAATTTACTTAATTTGACATAATCTACTTAATGCAGAATTACTTGTAATAAACTATTTTCTCTTTTTCTTTCGTTGTTCACAAGAATTCAGATTTCTTGCATGATAGCTATGATATGGATGCCATATCAACAATTATGGTAAAGTAGATAAATTTAAACAAACCCTTTCAGTCACTTTGTCCACTTCTATATACAGGAAGTTCAAGTTCTGGTCAAAATGTTGATCTTTGAACAAGCCTTTCCGGATCATCTAAAAGATATAGGATAGAAAACAAAATAAAATAAAGAAAACAAAATAACACAAAAGTTCATGATCATTTTATGACCATAATGATTTTATGGTGGTAATGTAATTTAATTATTAATTAAATAAAATTTAACTCCACAATCAATAAGGTCAGACCTTGTTTGGCATCTTGCCCTTTAGATCCATTGCCAGTTTGATCATGTGGTTATTGGAGGAGCCAGGAAACAAGATCTTTCCGGTGTAGAGCTCATAAAGTGTACAGCCCACTGACCACATATCAATTCCATAGTCGTATGGCTTCCCGATGACTGAAGGGAGAATGAGAGACAGATAGATAGATAAGTTAAGTTACAAAACAACTAAATCACTAGTAATTAATAAAAACATAAAACATTATTAACCTAATTTTTATATTTAAAAAATGTTTTGAAACTTACTGATTTCAGGTGCTCTGTAGAACCTGCTGACCAGGTATGGTGTAATATCATTATCAGCCACGTGAGATGCCGAGCCAAAATCACACAGTTTCAGGATGGTCTTTGACTCATTCACCTTTAAAAGGCATACATAGAGAATGGAGAGAAATCAATGTGTTTATATAACCCTTTCCAATGATACAAGTGCTTAATTATTTTATTGCACTTTAACAATAATTTTACTGTAAAACTGAATGCAAGAGATTTGAGGGTTGTGAAGCTGTTTAAGCTCACCAGAATGTTGTCAGGTTTGATGTCAGCATGGAGGATGTTGCAGCGTTTCAGAAGCTTTAAGGCCAGAAACAGCTGCTGGCTATAAGAACGAACAGCCTTAATGTGGAGTCCTACATCTTTCCCATACTTCTTCAAGACCTCTCGTAGATTCATACTGGGGAGTGGGGAAAAAAAGGACAAAAACAAATATATTTAGTGGTCTCTTTACTAATGAAATTAAAGCCCTCAATTAGA